>NC_068985.1:56152736-56157691 GCF_001194135.2 Octopus bimaculoides | reverse complement strand
TATATATATATATATATATATATAACTATCGAAAATCAATTCTATTCAAAAATATAGCTAATCTTCAGGTCAAAATACAACAATAATAATAATAATAAAAGAATATATATATCAACTCTCTGTCTCTCACATTCCTTGTGTGTCTGTCTCTTCCTGTCTCCTCCCCTTCCCTGATATCAGCCACCCTCATTATGCCACATTTTTCTGTACCTAACACTTTTGTACCCCTCTCATTTTATCGTGCAATAGCCTAAACCTCGTAGTCGATCCATTATCGATTTTTATTATAATCCAATTAGTCTTTAATTGAACTGGAGGTTAGTTCAACATGTATACAAAGTTTGGTGAGGATTGGTTCCCTGGTTTGGGCAGCAAGATGGTAACAGACAGACGGACAGACAGAAATTGCCATATATATATATATATATATGATATATATATACACACTCACATACACACACACATATAAATGTATGAAGATATATATATAAATGTATGAATATATATGTGTGTGTGTATACATATACACACGCATACATACCTGCCCCCACACACACATACACATACACGCACACACACACACTCACATACACACATGCGATTGCTATGAGGTGTTACTCGTTGGTGTACGATCTTAAGTATATTTTTTATTGATATTTATATGGAGAACAGGGAAATCTGGTCGTGTAATCTCACTTCTGCTAGCTTGGTCAATAACTAACACAGGATAATAATGTGACAGACCATTAAAAAGTCATTCTGTACAACCAATTCAATTCTTGAAAGTTACAAAGAGAACTCTTCTCAGATATAACAAATAAAGTGAAGATAACTATAAACATTTTAACATCCGTTTCATAATGATCCAATGATTATCATGTTAGTCATGCGAAATTGGAAGCATACATGCATGTATAACTAGAGAATTGCAAGATAAATGGAAAGAACTTGCTAGTTTATGTGCAAAATACGTAAAATTAATGCTTAAAACAGCGTCATAAAATAATAATCAAATAACCATTGTTCCGATTTCCAAAGCCTCATTTTTCAAATATAAATTTGTTTAAGCGCATGCGTAATTACGATTGCCAATCAAAAGCGCTACATTAGTGATGGCGAAATTTTTTGGCCTGGTTCGTTGAAATCGTAATCTTCTTTTTATTATTAATCCTATTGTTATTTGATTGTCGTGTGTTCACATGAATTTTAGTTAGAGGTAAATGCTTCGAGAAAGTAATCTATTTTTCTTCTGCATATTTTTATAACGAGGAGTTTGATAAAATATAATTTGAAATTTCAAAAACTATATTTATAAAACTAGTATGATGAAATAAATTTTAAAAAGTGAACTTTAATTACATGGTTATTATCAAGTTCGCAGAGACACGGGCTTTCGGTGGAAGGAATGTGACCCTTATATTTTAATGCTTTGTATCCAGCACTCAAACAATTGCCTTCTCTGTTTCTCGTTCAATATTATAGAATTTGTAACTGAGAAAAATGTTTTACCCGAATAAGTTGATGAGAAAAGGCTGAGGAGTGATTTAGCAAGAATTTTGTTAAGGACCTGAATGCTAACCGTACAACTAGAAAGAGTGGTTACTGATTTAGACACATGATCTGAATTTTAAGGGGAAGAAGTAAGTCGATACTAACTCCGAAAGGATGGAAAGCAAAGTTGGCCTCAACGGGATTTGAACTCAGAGCGTAACAGCCGGAACAAATACTGCATTTTTGTCGACGCTCTAATGGTTCAGCAACAATTCATTCTGTACCATAGTATTCATGGCAAGAATTGGATTTAAATCTACGTAAAACAAAACATGAACACTGGGGTGTTATCAGTACATCTCATTGATGTTTGGCCCATTTAATTTCTGTACCTCTCCGTCGTGATAGCCAGTGCTGCATTACGATGTCTCACTCAGTACCTCCCTCGGCGCTGTTTACCCACTTTTGTGCTAACATATACCAAACTTTATCAAACAAACCTACAATAAATCTTCAGACTTTGAACTTCTGAGAGTAAAGAAGTGAATTTTCTGGTATCACTCCAAAATTTTCTTCCGGACTAAGGATAATCTCAAAGCTTCCTTCCAAATCTTTTTTACTAATTCTTTTCTTTTTTTTCTGTTTAAATTATATAACTGCTGGAGTGAGAGAGGGTTCGTCAGTACTGAACTAGTATTTTATTTATCTGTTCTGAAAGGATGAAAGGCAAAGTTAGTCTTAACGGGATTTAAACTCAGACTGCGGAGAGCTAGAACACAAATTACAACCACATGCATGCTTGTATACAAGCTTGCATGCATACATACATACATACATACATACATACATACATACATACTTACTTACTTATAGGTGCATGTGAGAGTCTTTTGTTTTTTGGCTGAATGCTATGGGAACGAAAGTTCTTAGGCAGCTCTGAAATGACCTGGCATGTCCGTGAAGGTAAAATTAAGTGGAAACACTGGTATCTAACGGTCCTGCGGCATCTGGAGTTTGTTGTCTTTCACAAAATCTCTAAAGAGAATCCTACAACTTGCACCGTTCTAAGTTTATAAATGATACATATCACTTATATAAGCACACGCTTTATTAATCCTTCATTTAATTTTTTTTTAAATAAGTAATTCTTTTATATCTTCAAGCTCACTCATTACAGTTATATTCTTTTCCCTTACACACCTACACATATCCAAATTAGAATTTTATTGTGATATAACTAGCTATTTCCAACAACGGTTACTTATAACATCTTCATTTTTTTTATTTCTCATTATCTCCTCGTATCATCTTTAAATGTTTCCCCACTAAAACACCCCGTTACTGTCCTATTTAAAAAGCTTCTTCTCTATCCTACGTAATAATATGTTCTTTAGTGGCATTGCTTATTATCGATTCGCTGATTTAGTATTTCTGTTACAATTCAAGAATATATTATATGGGTTCTTACACTTCTTTTACATTTCCTTGAAGATGAATCTCAATAGTGGAAACAAACTGTATTTTGTCACAAAACTATACAGATGTTTCTGCGTTGTGTGTGTGGTAGCGTGTGTGTGTGGTAGCGTGTGTGTGTGGTAGCGTGTGTGTGTGTGGTAGCGTGTGTGTGTGGTAGCGTATGTGTGTGTGTGCGTGTGTGTGGATGTGGTGTGTGTACGCGTACACGCGTAATGATACGTATTTCCATTCTTAACGCTTTTGCTGTCAGGTTTGGTCATCGGAAAATGATATACGCAAACATTTGCTCCCGTGTCATTAGCGGACTCTCAAACACCTGCGTTTTGGTATGGTTGACCCCATTCAATGATGGACATCGCTCAGAAACAAGAGCCTTTATTTATAGAAATAACCAACAAAACATTTGCTGGAATGTGCTAATGAATAATAACATCTTTTAGCTCTCCCTACGCGCTTATATTATTTATAGCTATACCAAGATGTATGTCTGTATAGCTATATAGCTATGTTAATGGAGCTAATTGCAACTCTACATGAAATTATTGCCTACTTATAGATATATCTTTGTAGCTATAATTATATACATACATACATACATACATATATATATACATATATATATGTATGTATTTTCTATGTTGAAAAATAAACCTCATTTGATCACATTCCATCTTTTCAATCAACCCTCATATTTATTGCATGACCAACCTCAAAAGTCACTGCACGCCACTGATATATGTGTGTGTGTGTGTGGGTGTGTGTGTGGGTGTGTGTGGGTGTGTGTGTGTGTGTATGTGTGTGTGTGCGTATGAATGTATGTATGCATGTATGTGTGTATGTATGTATAAAAGGAGAGAAAGCGGGGGAATAGCAGATAACTATGCACATGCAAAAACATTAATCCGAAAAAAGTACTCTCTAAGTTATAGAGCAGTGTATATTAAACTTAGATAAGATCGGTTTATGGAATTTTATTTGTAACTACGTCAAAAAAGTCTTCAAAAACATTGAAAACGAAACTAAATAGTTAATTTGCTTCGAAGAAGACTATCAGATGCAATATGAACAAATAGCATTATTGAAAACAGCTCTAAATCTGATGTCATTTCCCATCTTGTTAAAAATAACTTCGAAATCATCTCCTCTGTACGTTTTGTCAGTTCTTTTTTTAGGTTTCACGTCCATATAACTAAGCCCTTTATGGACGTGAAACCTAAGGTAATCCCATAAACCGACCTTATCTAACTTTAATATATATATATGCAATAAAGTTGAGAAGGCAAGAGTGGTTGTTTTACGTTTCGAGCATAGCTCTTCTTCGGAAACAGCCGACAAAGGGAAGTCCAAAAGAAAAGGAACAAGGAGGAAAAAATCACCAACAATCCACGTGTAGGTACATTTTTTTAAAATATATATAATAAAGGCTAAAGATCTTACCCGAGTCATATAGACAGACTCAAAGGGAAGGTTTCCTGGTTCAGTAGAGCATACATTTCCAACCAGTACGGGACGCCAGTTCGTCACAGGATTACTCATAATTACCAGCGGACTGGAGCAACGTGAATCAAGTATTTTGCTCAAGAACGTTACACGTTGCCCGCTCGAGGAATGGAAACTACAATCTTAGTATTCATGAGTCCAACACCCTAGCCAATACGCCAAGCGCCTCCACTTGTGTGTGAGTGTATCAATGTGTATGTGTGTGCTTGTGTGTGTGTAAAAAAAGGGAATGAGAGAGAGAGCTATACTTATTTATATGTATATATATATGTATGCATGTATATATGTATCTATGTACGTATTACGCATGCATGTATGTATGTACATATGTATATATATGTGCACATATATGTATATACATATGTGCGTATATATATATATATATATATATATACATATATATATATATGTTTATGTATGTACATACATATATATACATATGTTTATATGTATATGCATATATATATATATATATATATATATATACA
>NC_068985.1:56149822-56151093 GCF_001194135.2 Octopus bimaculoides | reverse complement strand
AAGTATACATTGATGTATGTGTGAAAATGGTTGTATTATATTTGTCAATGCGTGTGCATGTGTGTGTGTGCATGTGTGTGTGTGCATGTGTGTGTGTGCATGTGTGTGCATGTGTATGTGTGTGTGTGTGCGTGTGTTTGTGAGTGTCTGTGTGTACGTATGTCTGTGTGCGTGCGTGTGAAATGCACTTGTATTTACCTGAACAAAGACCTCCATATATGACATAGAAACATTTTATATAATAAAATGTCTAGCAGCCATTCCGAAGTTTCACCGAAAGATGTTTTTTTCAAACTCTGTAGAATATTTGAAATTGGACATATAAATAAATGTAAATGGTTTGGAAGGTGGAATGGTTTTCGTGGAAATCGGAGAGGGTTAATAAGTGTAATAAAATGAATATACCAACAAATAGATATACCTGGAATTTGATTGTACAGTAGAACCTTGTAGTACGAGTGCTTCATTGTACGAGTAATTTGCTGTATGAGTGCAAATCAGCAGTACAAGCGAGTCTCATACAAGCGACCACTAGTGAGCGCTAAGCTCGCATACACTCTCCCAACAAGCGCAGCCTCCGCTCGTTCAGTTCACGTGTTTATCTAGCTGTGGCAGCATTCCTGTTGTGTTTTTCCCCAATGTTTTCGAAGATAATTACAGCCACCCGAGGAGCCATAAGAAGAGAAGGGCTAGACATACAACTAGCCCACTCCGGCCCCTCTCTGAGAGGACACCTCGCTAAGAAACGAACAAGGGACAACAATCAATGCACACTAGCAAATTGTCCCATCCGTGACACAGATTTATGCCAACAGGTAAATGTTGTGTATAGAATACAATGTAACAAATGCAACAAGTTCTATGTGGATAGCACAACAAGACCGTTACACATCCACATCAAAGAATATCTGAACACGAGAGCCTCCTCTTTCAGAAAACATCTAGATAAATGCCAGAACACCGACAAAAGCATAACAGTCACAATTGAGGCCAATGAAAGAAACTTGGGTAATTTAAGAATTAAGGAAGCTATGCTCATACGCAGACTAGGACCCCAAATTAACAACAGGCTGGAGGTTGGTAATCAATATATTATTTAGCTACATCTGGATGCGTGTAAGTTTATTTTTGATATGCTCATCTTTTGTTTATAACAAAAAAAAAGAGAAGAGGAAAAAAAGGGGCGAAAAAGGAAGCTGCACGTATAATACATAACTTAGAAGCAGCGCACACGAAATTGAGACATAGCCCACTGTGTACAGTCTGAGGTT
>NC_068985.1:56145168-56149620 GCF_001194135.2 Octopus bimaculoides | reverse complement strand
GTATATATATGTATATATGTGTGTGTGTGTGTGTGTGTGCGCGTCCGTGTGTTTGTAGTTTGTTGTGCTTAATTTGGAGAGATTGAGATCTATGCAGAGATAACATAACATATTTGATGTCAAGAATGACGACGTAACTGAACTTGGCGTGAGACGAGGCAATGCGAGTTTTTGCAGAGCAAAATAGGTCGAGGCAGAGTAAGACAGCAAGTCAGGACTGGGCAGGACGAGGCGTGTGCTGTGAGGCAGTTAGATTCGAAAGAAGATGAAGCGAGTGGAAGCATAACAGAATGGGGTGTAATCGGTGGGGCGAAACGGGGTGAAGACTGACCAGACAGTCGAATCAAATTTGTCTGAATGAGGCGAGGTGAGATGAAGTGAGGTGGGAGAGGTAAATGAAGTTCAGTGAGACGAGATGGGGCGAGACGAAATAATGTGAGGTGCGACTAAGCAAGGTAGGGCGAGGTTGATGGGGTGAGGTAGAACGAGGTGATAAGAGGCGAGACGGTGTGATGTGAGGTACGGCAGTGCGAAGTGAGATGGGACGAGGTGATGCAAAGTTAAACAGTGCAAGATGACGTAGAACAATGGTTCTCAACTGGGGTCCGTATGGCCCTTGGGGACCCATATGAGATTTTGTTGTTAAAGTTTATGATAAATAAATTGGTTATACTTCTACAATACGCTAAATATTTTAACAATTTTTCATGCAATTCCTAATAATATATAATTATAAAATATAACAGGACTTTTTGTTAATATGGGAGCCCAGTAAAGTAAAATAGGAATGAAAGGGCTCCATAGTAAAAAGTGGTTGAAAACCATTGATGTAGAATGAAGCAAAATAAGACAAAATAATCAACAAGTATAACTCAGAAATGTAAGGAATTAGGTGTCTTTGCAATCTTGAACTCAATTCCTACTTTTCAGCTTGAAGAAATATAAAAGGGTAAAGAAAATAAACTTCAGTATTATTATGATAAAGGAGAAATGCTGAAATAGGAAAAAGGAGAACATACTTTATATTGAATAATTTGTTTGGTTGGCAACTTCGTTCCAAGACGGCACAAAATAATGAAGAACATTGTGAGACTGACGTTAAAGGATTTTATTTATTGATGTGACTGACTTATTAATATGCGAACTCTATGGTCATAGTTTAAAGGTAGAGACGAATAAAAGACTGGACGTATTAGAATCGGTCAGTAATTTAGATTCCGTCCAGTAATGGACTTTGTAAGCATTCACGCTTGGTTAAAATTCTATTAATTTCGTCCATCGATAATCTTGGTCGGAATTGATAGCATATGTGATTAATGAAATCAAATTAATGATGTCTATATAAGTAATCAATTATTAATCTTTATATTCTTATGTCGTCCTGAACGTGTGTTTGCGTGTATATAAATAATCTGTTTATGTGTATATATACATGCATACATACATGCATGCATACATTCTTAATTATACACATACATAAAAAGTTTGAAGTTACACAGTTGGACTTTTCATAAGACCCAAGCCGTAATTGTTAACTAACTACTTCCGGAAATAGTGATCGTAACCGTGGTTGCCTACAACAAGGAGACAGAAAAAACAACCTTTGAATGTCGTAGCATCATATCACTTCGACAGCGTCTACAAATACCAATTGTGGAAGGGTATCCATAGATTAAGTCTTCATCAGTGAAGAAAAACAATATCATGAGTGTTGAAAAGGAGACCATCAGAAAGAATTCTCTGAAGACCAAATATACACACCCAGAGACGTTGCACAACTCTACTGCAACAGGTCCTTAGATGAAGGAGTTTTTTGCCTTGGTTGTGCGCGAATATCTTGTCAAAAATTTCGAAGTGACTGTAACACAGATAACCGAAGTTTTGTGACTTGGACCTGTCTTGGTTAAGAATTGATGGTCAATAACGGCTAGTTAAAGGCATAGAGCTGTCAGAATCGTTAGAGCATCGAAACAAAATGCTTAGCGGCATTTCATATGCCTCTTTAAGTTCTAAGTTCAAATCCCGACGAAGCCAACTTTGCTTTTCATCCCTTTGGGGTCAATAACATAAAAATACCAGTCAAGTACTGGGCTCGATGTAATCGACTTGTCCCCCACCCACCCCACTCAAAACTAGTGGCCTCGAACCCTCTGTTCAAGAGGAATGTCCTAGTCTCGATCATTTACGTATACCATGGAAACCGACTAACTGGCTTTATAAGTTCTAGGGCTCAAGAAAACGTTTTATAAAAAGTGTTGGTTAATGATATTGATTAATCATTGCTGATTAATAATTATTGATTGATAATTGTTAGTCAGAAATTGTCGCTTAATTGCTATTTAATAATGTTTAGTACATAATGTTCAATAACTATCGTTTAATAATACTTAGAACATAATTAATATTTAGTAAGTGCTGTTTAATAATATTAAGTAGATATTTTATATTTGTTGCTTATTAATAGCTGTTGACTACAAATTGCTTTTGTTAGTAATTGTTGGTTAATAGTCTTTGTTTAATAGCTGTCCTTCTCCGATGATATCTAGTAACTTTGGTCATTGATGATGTCTTCAAACTTAAACGCTTAATCAGGGAATATTGAACGGAAATGTTCTGTTTCTGTTTGACATTAAGGTTCAATTAACCTCTCACAGTTCAAATAATTAATCCACGCTTAATTGGATAGATCTGATTTATCAGAAGAACAGAAAAAAAAGAGACTAATAATAATAATAATAATAATGATGATGATGATGATGATGATGATGATGATGATGATGACGACGACGACCACGACCACGATGATGACGATGATGATGATATCGATCATAATGATAATAATAACGAAGATGGCAATAATGAGGATAATAATGATGAAGATGACGATGACAATAATAATATTGATGGTTTCAAGTTTTGGCTCAAGGCCAGCAAGTTCGGGGGTAAGTCGATTACATCGACCCCCGGTATTCAGTTGGTATTTATTTTATCGACCCCAAAATGATGAAAGCATTGTCAACCTCGGCGAAATTTGAACTCAGAAATTAAAGACGGACAAAATGCCGCTAAGCATTTTGCCCGGCGCAGTAACGATTTTGCTAGCTTGCCGCTCTCAATGATGATGATGATCCTTTTCGATTCAGGCACAGGAACAGTAGTTTCAGAAGGAAGGGGGTTAATCGATTAAATCGACCCCAGAATAATAATAATAATAATAATAATAATAATAATAATAATAATAATAATAATAATAATAATAATAAACAAAAAACGATTAGAGAAGCTGAAAACATAAAAGTTTGTTTCTACTCAGTTTCTGCTAAATTAGTTCGTGGTCTATTGAATGTTAATTAATAAATAAAAGTGAAATTAGTGACGTGTAGCTTTTAATCAACTTGTAACTCTAACATTAAAATTAATGACATATATCTCTCAAATCACAGTCGTTGTTGTTTTTGTTGTGGTTCTTGTTGTTCTTGTTGTTGGTGGTGGTGGTGGTGCTGCTGCTGATGATGATGATGACGACGACGACGACGACGGCGGCAACGGCGGCGAAGACGATGGCGACCGTCGTGTGATATTTCTTAAAAACATAAACAAGAGTTTATGTTTTTAACTGTTCATCTTTGGATTTTTTTACTGTGTAATAGTAATGGATACTTTATTTTAAATCTACATACTCTATGAGTGTGTGTGTGTGTGTGTGCGTGTGTGTGTGTGTGTGTGTGCGTGTGTGTCTGTGTGTGCATGGGTATGTGTGTGCGCGCGCGCGTGCGTGTATACACATACACATGTATTTGTGCGTATCATAATTATCATCACCATCATCATCATCAACGTATAACGTCCGCCTTCCATGCTGGCATGGGTTGGATGGCTTGACAGGACCCGGCTAAGCAGAAGACTGCACCAAACTTCTGTATCTGTTTTGACATGGCTTTACGAATGAATGCCATTCCTAAAACCAACCAACCCGCAGAGTAGATCTAAGAACTCTAACACACTACTGAATTTTCAGCGGTTGTAAGCATATGTCTAAGTTTCTGCTGACGAATTGGAAAGTACCACCCTCTCCAAATTGAGCAGCTGTACTGCAGACTATGTCACTATCGATTCAGGCTTATATTTTACGGCCAAAGGGGTAATAACTCTAATTCACTGCCTTTTGCTTCTTTCTGATTTCTCTTTCGTTTTCCTGTTTTTCAACCTTCCATCTTTTATATTTACTTCTTTCTCGCTTTTTTCTCTTATCTTATCGTCCTATTTTTAGCTTGTTATAGCACGAGGGTAATTCCTGAAGATTGCGCTGAGACTCCAGACGTGTTAAAAAATACTGTCCGGTATGCTTTCATCGCAAGAAACTAATATTAGCATATAAAAACATATATTGTGTTAATTAAATAATATTGATCTCTCGCCAGATGGAGTACTTTTTTGTTGATTTACCATCAC
>NC_068985.1:56137366-56144664 GCF_001194135.2 Octopus bimaculoides | reverse complement strand
ATGGCTCGAGAAGGAACAAACGACAATATATATATATATATATATATATTCCCGAGCCATGGTGGATGACCGCTTTGAAGTGTTCTAGTCAAACAAATCGGCCCCAGGACTTATCTCTTAAATCTAGTACTTATTCTATCGGTTCTCTTTTCCAGAACTGCTAAGTAACGGGGCCATAAACACACCAACACTGGTTGTCAAGCGGTGATGGGGGTGGGCAAACGCAGACACAAAGACACATATACATAGATATATGCACACACACACACACACACACATACACATATATATATATATATATACATAATATATATATATATATATACACATATATATGTATATATATATATATATGTTCATATTTATATAGATATATATATCATATATATATATCACATATAAACATTACTTAGTTAACTATAATGATCAGTTGCATGTACGTGCTTGTGTGTGTATGTGTATAAGTAGGGAACATAAAGTTAAGGCTTTGTTCTAGTTTGCTCTTTTTTTATTAAGGATTTTGTGAGATTTTCTGATTAGTCCTTTATGCTTAGTTTGAAACAATGGTGTTTCTGAGTCCATTTATCCATTAACCTTTCATGACCTCCACAGTATTATTATCAGAATGAAACGATGGTAATAATGGCTTTTTGTTCGCAGGCTTTGCTGTAGGTCGCTAAGGATTAAAGGAATATTCTTATAACTGATAAAATCTTTGACTCCAGAGTTAAAAATTATAGAACGCTAAGTAGTTCTGGTAGATTTGTAATTTATCTTATGTACGATGTGTCTGTGTTAATTTAGGCTTATATCTTGGTAGTTGTAAGCTTCCAGTAGTTGGTAGTTGTAAGCTTATTCTTCTTGGGTTTGGGGGAAGAGATGGTTGTGAAGATGTTAATGTCAATTAATTCTGTTCTGGCCAATTTTATTTCGTATATTGAATTATAATGTGCTAGTAGTTAGTGTGTAGCACTCACGAACGTGAGATCGTTGGCTCAATTCCGAGACCGGGGGCGTTACATTCTTGAGCAAAACACTTCATTTCACGTTACTCCAGTCGACTCAGTTGTAAAATGGGTTCCAGCAATTTCTGAGAAGTTAACCTTGCGATGAATCAGCGTCCTATTCATGGGCGGGATGTAATCATAGTAACTTACACGTTAAGGAAATCGATATAAGCTCAAGCCTTATGAGTCCTATGGCTCGTGACAGACCTAAATCTCATATGTATTATAAGTTGTTAAGTCTCCTTACTGTAAATGCATAGTCAGCCAACGAGAAAGTGTCGTGCTTTTGTATCCAATATATACTGATGCAAGGACTGTGAAGGTCTTGAAATTGCCGGTTTTGTACCTAACATTGAGACAATTATCTTCACGACATATCAACAGCTTTGATTATGATGGTATGGAAAGGTATGGGATAGTAAGGAAAGGTTGGGGTGGTATGGAGTGATATAAGGTGGTTATGGGAGGTTTATGGTACATAAACTTGTGCAGTTTAGCGGCGAATTGGTAGTACCAATGCCCGGGGGCATTTGTTCCGACTATCTGCCCAGTAGGTTCAAATCCTACGAAGCTCAAGTTTGTCTTTTATTTTTTCGGGTGTCGATAAAAAAAAGTACCATTCAAAGATGGTGGACTGACAGAACTGTAAAAGCTTCAAATCATATGGCTCTCGATATTTGTTTCGGTTCTTCGTGTTCTAAGTTCTAATTCGACAACAGCTTGCTTGGGTTATAAACTAAACGTATCTAAGATGTCAGGTGATAGCATCTTGGGTACATTTAGTGGCGTCCATTTTTGTAAGTATTGATACCAGGTCTCCAGTTTGGGAATACCTTCTTCCTTCCTTCAAACCACTCTCAGAAAACCTGTAAATAGTCATGGGCACTGCCCTCCCTCCAGACTAAAAGACAAAAATAAATAACAATAGTCACGAATCATATTGCCTACCACTGACTATCTGTCATCGACACTCAATTTAGTTCTTGTTTTATTGATGCAGTGATCTGTTTATCTTTGCGTTCTGTTACCTTGGATATTGCTGTTACTGTGAGCTTGCTTTAATATATTAATCACTAGGACAGATTGGACAAATTATCGATCTTCCGACTATGAATGTTCAACTAATCAATCAATGTGACGGTGTCACATCTGGCTTTGAGTAGGAATACAGAAAGGATTTGAATTTCAAAGATCCAATCAAGGAATGTGTAATACTGCATGTAAACTGGATTATATAAATTTTATTCAGAATAAATTATAAGTCAGTAGCACCGGTGTATGAAATCATTACGAAAATCAACAAAATATTTAGATAGTGGCGACTACTATCTAAAAGATACTCTGATAGATAGCTTCAAAAATAGAAATTCTCCAATTCAGATTGTATTGTAAAAGCATAGCGTAGGTGTTGTTAAGCACAAACGGGACAGTGTGGTTAAAAATTTGCTTCCCAACCACATGTTCCCGGGTTCAGTCCAACTGCGTGGGACCTTGGACTGGGGTCTTCCGCTATAATGTCGCGCCGTTTAAAGCCTAGTGATTGGATTTGGTAGATGAAATCTTCTTGTATTGTAATTTTTTATATGAATTCTGGGGGTATTGACATATTTTTACATTCATATCTAGTAAAAGGAGAATTCCTGCTGTATGATAGCATATGATGGCCGATAAGCATGGGGAAGTTTTGTAAAGCACTCTATAAGGTCATTACCTAGATGATGTTACATATATGCATATAGATATATATGCATGTACGTGTATGTTTCTGTTTGTTCCTACCACACTGCTTGACAACCGGTGTTGGTTTGTTTACATCACCGTAACTTAGCGATTCAGCAAAAGAGACCGATATAATAGGTACCAGACTTTTAAAAAAGTTAAGTACTGGTATCAATTTGTTCGACTATACACTTCAATTGCATTGCCGCAATTCAATGACTGAAACAAATAGAAGAAAGACCTATTCGCAATTGAGTATGACATAGTAACATGTACCATGCTTTCACTAATTGTTTTTGGTGCCTGTGTGATAATGAACAAATATGAATAGCCTCTCAGCTCTCCTACTTTTTTACCCTACCCACTTAGCTCTCCTCTATTGTTTGACCAAGAAGCTCTACTGAGGGGTGAGAGGGCTGCACCTGGCTTCGTTGGGAATTATTTTCAGTTGAATACACACAGGAGCAATATAAAATAGAGCGCCCTCACCCACCAGTTTGTGAAGCGAACCCACAACCTTTTGGTTGCGAGTTCAATATTCTAACCATTAGGCCATGTGTCACAGTTACAATGCGGCTAATATAACTTGAAGTTAAGGCGGCGAGCTAGCAGAATCATTAGTACGCCGGGTAAAATGCTTAGCGGCATTTCGTCTGTCTTTACGTTCTGGATTCAAATTTCGTCGAGGTAGACTTTGCCTTTCATCCTTTCGGGGTCGATAAAATAATTGCCAGTGAAACACTAGATTCGATGTAATCGACTTGTTCCCAGCCGCCAAAATAATTGCCTGTTAAGCTCTGGGGTCGATATAACCGACTGATCACCTTCCCAGAAACTTCTAACCTTGTACCAAAATTTGAAACCAATATAACTTGAAATTAACGTCTCTGATTTCGTTTGGTTAGACTCATATACTTGTCTATTATCATCATCAGGGAATTATATGACATAACTTACATCTACTTTTCAATACAACTGTCTATTAGACTCTCAATGCACTTAACTATTTGCACCATTTTCTATTTTAGCAAATGGCGGGGTTAAAGAAACCTTTGAAACAGCATGATAAAAGAATGAACAAAAATGTTTATCACTAAAATCTCAGGCAAAAATAAATCTAATTGAAAGCTTCATTCGTATCTTGTGTATCGCCAACCATGTCTTTCTTTCATGCAGTATCGAAGCCATGTTAATGTTACACAAATAACACACGAAGACTGGACATCCAAGACAGAAATAGAACTCAAAGACTTCTCCCACTTCCGATAATAAGGAATACTTACCAGAATAGAATAAATCAACACAAAAGAGAAATTGCATTCATTAAATTTTCAATGAAAAGATCTATTTTCGAAACTAAGATTTTTTTTTTTCCGTGGGCAAATTAAAGATTTCTTTTTGGTGTTACATGTATTATTTGTTAAGAGATAACAAGGTACATTTTCACTATTTGACCCCAATATATTAATGGACAGGGATATGACGCACAAAGGTAGATATTGAACGTTACAAACTCCTATTTATATTTTCTTATAACCCCAGGTTTAATGACTAGGCAGTCATTATTGATTAAAATAAGATATGCTCCAGGCAAATTAAGTCTGTAAAATTGCTTTCATCCTTAGTTGAAGCCATTTCAATTCGCTTATGCATGTATTGATATGCCTTCTTCCTTTAAAAGGCCTCTAATATGTTGAATTTGATATCATGTAGTTCTTGATGAAAGGAATAGTGCGGCCTGGTTCCGATTCTTGGATAACACTATTTCTTTTACTGCAGTTATGTCGTTATAAAATCGGAATACCTGTACCACCGTCCGATTCTGTTCCCTCATAACTTCCAGAAAAAAAAATGGGTATTTTTAATGAAATTTTCCACCAATAGGCTTCAGACAGTGTAAATTCCGATTATATCAGAATTTGCTGTGGAAATTTCTCTGAGGGAAAGTTCCAGAAAAATTACCCGAATTGGCTTTGTTTTCTCATAACGTTCAGAAAAATGGGTATATTTTAATGAAGTTTTCTACAAACACCTTTCAGATGGTGTAGATTAAGATTACATTGGAATGTAATGTGAAAAATAGAAATGGTAGGTGCATGCTGCAATCATGAAAAAGAGAATTTGTTGTCACGTGTTCCATATGTGATGTTTGTCAGTATGTATGTGTATTCGCCCACCAATTTTTGCATCACATTACGTTCCGTCTACACCGTCTGAAGCGTATTAGCAGAAAACATCAATAAAAAATACCCATTTTTCAAAATTTATGAGGAAACAAAATTAGGAGATCGCTTTTGCGTACGTGTGTCATAAAAAATAGGGTAACGCAACATTCTTTATGCTCGTTCCTTAATGTCTTCAGTAGCACCGATATTGTTCGTGTTTATAATTTAGTCTTAACAGAGATGGGTTTCGCACGGACTGAATCTCTCAAACTGTTTTGTTTCCACATTTCAATCTCATCTTTTCATATAGAAGCAGGAGATAAGTGTTTGATATTGTTTTATTTCTGTCGGCTGCTGCCAACATTATTGATAGGAAACCGACACCTAAAATATTTCCATAACAATCATTCAAATGTAAATTGATGCTATAAAGGGCTGCAATTCACTATGCAAACACACGCGGTCACAAAGAAAAGCACTAACGCTTATATATATATATAGTTGAAATTTATAGAAAAACAAAAGACGAAGACAGATGTATGAACAACAAGCAAGTGTATTAGTTTGATGCTCGGGAAAATGAAAAAATATTTTATATTTAAAGCCAACGCTCTTCAACAGAAAGGAATAAGAGAAAATAAACTAAGAGAGAATTAAAAAATGAAAAAGAGAATTATATATATTACTTGTTTCAGTTATTTTACTGCGGCCGTGTTGAGTCACCGCCTTGAAGGGTTTTAGTCGAACAAATCGACCTCAGGACTTATTTTTTAAAGCCTAGTACTTACTCTATCGGTCTCCTTAGCCGAACCGCTAAGTTACGGGGACATAAACACACCAGCACCGGTTGTCAAGCGTTGATGGGAGGACAACTACAGACACAAAGGTACACACACGTAGATATATAAATACATACGACGGGCTTCTTTTAGTTTCCGTCTATCAAATCCACTCGCAAGGCTTTGATCAGCCCGAGACTATAGTATAAGACACTTGCCCAAGGCGCCACGCAGTGGAACTGAACTCGGAACCATGTGGTTGGGAAGCAAGCTCCTTACCACACAGCCACGCCTGCATCTATATATACAGGGTGCGTAAGATATTCGAGGACAGATTCATGTTTATGAAAAAAAAACAGCTATATAATAACAGACAATAACTTTATTTATCAAAAAATGCTATGAGGATAAAAAATAAACCTTCTTTTCTATGTTTTCAATAAAGCCACCTTCAGCTTCAACAACTGCTTCTATAAGAGATCTAAATTATCTACATGCTCGAATTAAGTGGTCCTGGTTCATTACTCTGACTATGGTAGCTTTCAAAGAATTTTTGGTGCTATGGGCATGTTCATTGACCTCTCTCTCAACAACTCTCCACATGTAATAGTTCATTGAGATCTGGGGAATTAGGCGGTCAAATGTTAGGGATTATGTGATCATGAAAATTTTCAGCCATCCATTCCTGTGCTACTAGAGCCATGTGTTATAGTGCAGTCTTACTGAAACACATATGACCTTCCATTGCATATAATGACTATCCAGGGCTTAACAATTATTTCCCAAACCTCAAGGTCTTGTGGATAGAAGTAAGGGGGAATCACATGTCCTTCGTTGCTGATAACCCCTAAAACCATGACAGTAGCAGGAAATTTTGTATGCATAACACTTGGAACTTCAGAAGAGTCGCACGTAACCATCTGTCATTTCTTCTGTTAACTTTCTGATTTTGGTCGAAGTTTTTCTCGTTTGAGAAAAACCAAATCAAATCTTCTTCTGCTGGATTTTTCAGCTTGTTTAAGAGCCTTTTAGATCTGATTGGCTTTTTCTGACAAACTGACCTTTCCTTGCCATATAAGACTTATATCTGATGTCTTCGTGACACATGGAGATCTTTGCAATTGACCTCATGGAATATTTATTGAAAGCTGTGTCTGTAAGAGGTGATGTTCGGAGTATGTTGGTATGGCTGTCTTTAACCTACAGCTATTCAGTCTCCTTTAATCAACAGTCCAACAGTCTGTTGAACTTGGGTAAATTCAGGCGTTCTGATCATTTCAGAGCATTTAGAATGCTTTTTATACTTCGAGACTGGTGATACGTTTCCATCTTCAGTCTTTAGCTCCTTACAAACTTAGTAGACGAAAGATCTCGCAACTTTTAAAAATCGAGATATTTCTAAATCGTTATGCTCAGCCTTTATAACCACAATAACAGCGTGCCTCTTCATTTCTTGAGTAAGCTGAGGGTTTGCCATTGTTATCTTCTGAAACAACGATTATACAGAATTAGTAAAAAATGCAGAAATGACCCAAAAAAGGTATGTCCTCAAATACCTTACGCACCCTAGATATGTGTGTGTGTGTGTGTGTATATATATATATATATATATATATATATATATATAT
>NC_068985.1:56134154-56137085 GCF_001194135.2 Octopus bimaculoides | reverse complement strand
TATATATAATTGAAAGTTAGTAAATGTTATAGGCTCTCTTGTTTCTGTAATTTACTAAAACAAAAGCATGGGCTGAACAATTACATCATTTTTCGACAAAGTCTCCTTGCTTTTCGGTACACTTCTTCCAGCGGTACACAAACTTGTTTATTCCATCGGAGACGAAGGTTTTCGTCTGGCCGTACAGCCATTTATGCAACCTCGCAAAGGATGTTTGAACGCTCTAAAGAGGTGATAGCTGGAAGGGTGATATCGGGATTGTATACAGGATGTTCCAACAGTTCGAAACCCGATTTTTCGATAGTTTCAACGCCGCAGGCGGCCGTATGTTGGCGTACATTGTCGTGCAATAATAACACGAGCTCTGACAATAGACCTCGGCGTCTGGTGCGAATTACAGATTTCAGTTTGTTGACCAGCATTTCACAGTAACCTACACAGGTGACTATAAACCCCTTTTTCAGGTAATGTTCCAGTATAGGCCCTTTCTCATCCCCCCAAAAAAACAATTAACATCACTTTATCTGCGGAAAATTGAGTCTTGGATTTTTTTAGCGATTCCAGGTGTTTCCACTCCATGCTCTACCTTTGGGATTCTGGCTCAAATTGATGAAGCCAGGTCTCATCTCCTGTGATTATTCTCTGAAAAGAAAAATGGTGACTACATACACATACATACGAACAGACATCACATTTTTTTTTCCGAAATTTCAAATTTCACATTGTAGATATATGTTTCAGTATGTATGTGTACAAGCCCACCATTTTTTTCACTTTAAATTCCAATATACACACTCTAAAAGGTATGTGTAGATAATTTCATTAAAAACTACTCATTCTTCTGAAAGTTACTAGGAAACGAAGCTGACTCGTGTGAATTTTCTGAAACTCCTCTCCCCACCTACTTTTTTAGCTTTTACCCACCACTACTAAAAAGGCTACCAACTTCTCGTTAGGCATCATTTCTCTGTGAGTCTCTAGCGACTCAACCACATAACTTTCTATGACTTCTACAAACCTTACATTATTTATCAGTGTCACAATATCTTGCTGGACATTATGTAGGCTTTCTGCTGCGGGAAAACCAATAAGGTCACAGCTACAGTATGGCCATATTATTTAACAAACACTATTCATAGCTTAGGTGTTCACTTCATCTTATGAATCGGTTATGTTATCCACAATATTCATGTTGATCTCTTTCCAAGAGTTTCTACAGCAAAGAATTCCTCTGTGCATCATACGACCTGTAAGTTCTCGTGCTTCTCAAACAGGAAACCGATCCTTTTGGTTAACTTTGAGAATTTTTTCTTAATGGCACTACACTGGTATGACTGTAAATTAGTCAAGAGAAAGTACTCAATACATTTAAGGAGAGTTGAATATTTATTGAAAGCTGTGTCTGTAAGAGGTGATATTCGGAGTATGTTGGTATGGCTGTCTTTAACCTATGGCTATTCAGTCTCAATTTCTGAAGAAAATACAAGAATTCGTTGAATTGTTATATTTACATTGGTTAAGGAACATTGAACTAAGAAATATTGTTTGAGATTTACGCTCCCACGAATTGGATACATCCTTATCTGCCCAACATATATATATCTCATTTCTTTTAAAGGATGAGAGTGCAATATGTAACAAGCCTACATGGAGTAATATAATACTCTTCTATAGATATTTTTACGTTTAAATCCAAGCTTTTATTGTTGTAGCAACTAAATTTCTGAGCTCCTGAGTCTATAAATCAGCACAATATTTTATAGTATTACACTAATCCACAAATCATTGAAATTCATGATATAGTTATATAATTATAACTATGGACGACAAAGCAATCTTATACAAAGAGAAACAAAAAGAAAAAAACAGGATTGAAACGAGGCCATAATTATTTCTCCGTTTTATTAACAACGTAAACTATATGAAATAACTTACAACGGGAAACCGAAACTGAATCACAAAATCTGAATATAGAGAATTTTTCTTTCACACCACGATACCATTAGACATATTTAAGGTAATTATAAATTCAATGGTATTGTTAATCCGTCGACAAAACATCACGTCTGCTTTCCAAATCACAAGTTAACGACTATTGCGCTGTCACACTGAACAATTGAATCAAATTACTATTTAGTGGCCAAATAAACAAACATTTTGAAAGTAAATGACAAATGATTGATATTTAATCAAAGACCCGTTTAGGCGTGAACGTTGCTGACCAAATTTAATTATCCTGAATTGGATAAATAGAAATATTTAAAAGCTGTGGCAATAGCTAGATGTTTGACCAGCCATTTCATATTTCTCAACCAATCATTTAATTGAAAATGATTTAAATGTCATTATCAACATCAGCAATTTACGACTACCACACTCATATCACCATCATCACTACTATCATCATCATCACCACCACCACCATCACCACAACCTCTACTACCAACATAATATTAGTGTTCTCTATTCGTGCGTTCATTCGATTTTCGCATTTCCTGTTTAAGTTGTTATAGAGTTGTTTTTGAATATAACTCTCGTTTATCTTAGGTTTAAGCTCCCTAAATGGTATAGAAGATTTGCATGTTATTATAGTCTCCTATGACATAATTGCTAAAACTTTGGGTAGAAGGCCCATGAAAGTAAATGGTTAGGTTAAATTTGTGATAGGAGAAGGGTAAACGTTACAGGGGGAAACGTGAACGTTACTGAGTAATAGGTAAACGTTACGGGGTAAAAGGTGAGCGTTACGGGATAAAATGTTTATTTTCTCTTATTCCTTTCTGTTGAAGAGCGTAGGCTTGAAACATAAAAGACTTTTCCATTTTTCCCGAGCATCAGACTAATACACCTGTCTTCGTTTTCAGTTTTTCTATAAATTTCAACTATACATATATATACATGTATATATATATGTATGTATATATATATATA
>NC_068985.1:56133001-56133915 GCF_001194135.2 Octopus bimaculoides | reverse complement strand
TATATATATATATATATATATATATATATATATATATATATATCAGCGTTAGTGCTTTTCTTTGTGACCGCGTGCGTTTGCATAGCGAATTGCAGGTAAGAGGTGAACATTTTACAGTAAAAATGTACGTTACAAGGTGAGAGATAATCGTTACAGGGTAAGAGGCTGACGTTTCAGGGGAAAAGAGGAACATTACAGAGGAAGAGGTGAGTTCTCGATAGACTCTACCTGCCACAGTTTCGATATTTAGTTGCAGTTAAAAAGCTTATTTTTTGCCTATAATGTCTGTGAAATTAATAGGTGATCTTTTATTCGTAGATAGATGGATTTTTTAAAGGACATCCCCTATTAATGAGTGATTTGTATCCCATCCATGTAAAGTTGATCGTTTTTCAATAGATAGCTGATATGGATAACTGATCCTCTATTGATATACAACTGATACCCCACTGATATATGATCAATCTCTCAGTTCGTGCAGTGTAATTCGGTGCAATAAACTTTTCACTCGGTTTTATTGCAGTTGAAACGAACAGTATGGACTTAGCAGTAGCTTTTCCTCTCTGCCCAGTGGAGACACATTAGCAATGATTATAGCGTGGTCAGAGTCACCTAGACGTTTCTTGACAGGGATTGATTCGGGAGTAACGGCGAATTGGAAATCCAACACGTTGATACTTTTTGTGGGAGAAGAAACAACTTGGGGCCAATTCAAATTCATCGTTAAATCAAAACATACACGCATATATGTACGTATGTATACATACATACATACATACATACATACATATATATAAATAAATAAGGATAAGATCGATATTTAAAATATTGATTTTATCAAGTGGCCAGCATGGGAATAAAAACCATCAAAGGTAACAATTATTAAAAATTATAATATAGGGTATCTAAGAGAT
>NC_068985.1:56131948-56132473 GCF_001194135.2 Octopus bimaculoides | reverse complement strand
CGTTTTGGAGAACTTAAAGCATCCAAAGATCCCATGAGTCCTAAGTAATGCTGGCATCAAGTTTGAACAAAATACATCAAAATTAGTAAAAGTTATGGTTGAAAATGGAGTGTAGCCAATTTTATTGGGAAATCCTATAAGGAAACGGTTTATCGATTTTTAATTTTTATCCTGATTAAATGGAAAACCCCATAAGGAATCAGTTAATTGATTTTTCACCCCAAATAGGACTTAACCGAACACAATATTGCTGATTCAAAAACATCTATATTTATACTTTAAAGTTGGTTTTCACACTCAACCCAGTTCTGCAGAATCTTGTCGCGCCAGGAGCGCATGGGTTGGGAGTTTGATCGGCAGAGGTGATCAAGTTACACATGCCAGCCCTTTGAAAACACCACCCTATCATCTAACCACCCTTTGCCCATGGGTTGGAAACCCTTCCAGCAAGTAAAATAGAATGCCTAAAAGGGCTCCCGATCCTCTGTGTCAGAAGATCACAACTAAGTCTTAAGTATATATATA
>NC_068985.1:56126359-56127182 GCF_001194135.2 Octopus bimaculoides | reverse complement strand
ATATATATATATATATATAAGGTTGAGGAGGGTATTGGATTTAACCAAACCCAAGAGGATACAGATAATACCGAGTAAGTGCTGTATACCGACTAGTTTTGCCCCAGTCGTTGTATGAACAGGATTGGGGATTATAAGTCGTGTATTAGCGTGTCTATATGTAAATATATAAAAATAAAAAGATAAAGAGAGTAATGGTAAGGCTGGAGAAATATTTTATGGATAGAGTCTTACAGCTGTTTCTGGGAAGATTCAGTACTTCCCTTCATCGGAGACAGAAAAAGTAAAGGAATCGATTATTATATCCATAGGCGGATAGTTTTAGTATGAAGTTATATAGAGTGTGATGCGCTGAAAAAAGAAAGAAAGAGAGAACAGTACTTGAAGTGTAGTTTCATTCGAGCAGTAAATATCCGTGTAAAGTAATCCTTGCGGGAATAATCCAGAAATAGATGCTGCATAAAGGCTGAGATAGCAGAGATAGCAGAGGTGAATATATGCCATATTGTGTCCGATGGTATTTTACTTGTTTACTTGAAGAATGCCCCTCGGCCTTTGCTGCAGCATCTATTTCCGGATTATTCCCACATGGATTACTTTACACGGATATTTACTACTGGAATGAAACTACACTTCAAGTACTGTTCTCTCTTTCTTTCTTTTTTCAGCGCATCACACTCTATATCACTTCATACTAAAACTATCCGCCTATGGATATAATAATCGATTCCTTTACTTTTTCTGTCTCCGATGAAGGGAAGTACTGAATCTTCCCAGAAACAGCTGTAAGACTCTATCCATAAAATATTTCTCCAGCCTTACC
>NC_068985.1:56123693-56126298 GCF_001194135.2 Octopus bimaculoides | reverse complement strand
TTATATATATATATAATGTACGCATGTATGTATGTATGTATGTATATACATATATGCAGGGATGGACACAGGTAAAAAATATTAGCGGCATCTAACGCTAATTGGTAAATGCTAACTTTTATCATATGAATTTAGCTTCCGCTTGGTTTTTTGACTCTAAAATCCTTTAAAACATACCTAGGGAGCTGAAATTTTCATGTTGTAGTTTAGACATAGAGCTTTCCAAAAAAGGTATGCCAAGATCAGATGATGATCCAGGTGTACTACTCTCGCTGGGCCTTCTCCATCACCTTGACGTGATGCTCGTTGCCCTTCATAAACATCAGCCTCTCAAAGATACCATCTGACAGGGTGGCTCTCTTGGCCCTCAAAATATCTTTCCCTATAGAGAATAAGCGCTCAACTGTAGTGGTGCTATACTTGGTGAACAGGTCGATCAAGACCTGCTCACCCAAAACGGCGACTTCAGTCAGGACCTCCTTCGAGGCAGCCTCCAGCCAGGACTCCACCAAGTTTCTGCACCTTGAACCTCAGTGATCTGTGACTCCTGCTCTCCCGAAACCGAGTGATGTTGCTGAAGAAATCATCTTCCTTATCCACATTGCTGGTGATGCTGCTACCCTCCTCCTCATCGGTCTCCATTAGAGCTGTCTCTACGACGGTCTCCATGGTATTCGTTACTCTGCTAACCTGGCTGTTATTATACTGCTCCAGCCAGAACAAGCAAAACTTTGGGTAGAAGGCAGCAGTCAGCTGACTCTCCAGATCTTCTAGGAGGAGCCCAAACCTTTTCGTGATACCTGCCAGTATCGCGTCTACCAGAGGACTGCAGTACAGATGTTTGAACTTGGCCTCCTTCAACTTCATGACGGTAGCCGCTACAGTTGGCAGGAGGCTCCCGAGATAGGCCTGGTCCTCCCCTAGGATTCTATCCAAGGCCTTGGTAACAGTAGATATCACCTGGGCGTACTCCATCAGGAAGCCGACATCAGAATCAGTGAAGGTCTGCAGCTTCAGCTGTGTCATCACCCTGTGGACAGCTCCCCTATTCTTCTCTAGCAGGTTGTTGAGGACAACAACAGAGTCATAGGTAGAGTTACATCTGGTATCGTTGGGGACCACCAGGCTTCTCTTCAAAACATCCAGAATGTTGTATGCCGCCACCGTACTGCGGCTCTGTAGATTCCACAGCCACTTGGCAAGGACAAGGCCTTCTTGTAGCCCGACTTGAACGAAGCGCTGTCAAGAGCCTTGTCGGCATTCACGCTGGCTACCAAGTTGAAAATATGGGCTGCGCAGTATCTTATAACCATATTTTGTTTATAGAAATCACACAGATTGTAGATTAACATTTAGAGATAGGCTGTTATAAATTCATGGAAATATTGCTTATAGTTTAAAGCCTTGTTATTATACTTTTGAAAATAGTTACACTACCCTGTTAGATAATGCGTTGGTGGGGGATGGAATGATGGTCGGAATTTGATAAGTTCAGAACTTAAGGTTCGATAATTCGTTATTTCATTAAAAACTGTTGTTTTGGATGTGTGGACTTAATCATGAGTGGAACATATTTACGCCGTATATTATATATTATGACATTTATTTCAATTAGCTATACTACATTTTATTACACTAATTAAGATAATTAGATTAAATTGTGAAAATATGAAGTACGCACTAATAATAATGTATAATTTTAATCTATAAATACCTTGTAAGATACGTATTCCTCCAGCTGTTTATGGCTAGCCAAGATCATCCTGCCCAGGGTGCGGCAGGACATTGACGTCTTGCTGAGGTTCAGCGTCTTGATCAGGCCGACAAAGGTGGGAGACTCCACTACATGCAGCGGTAGCATGTTGACAAACAGGTCTACAATCCTTCTGTCCACCATAGACTGAGTGACGCCAGTGCCAGCAGTTTGGGCAAACACCTCGGCAATGCTGGTCTGGCGTGCTTTCTTTGCACATAGCTGCGACGACTGGCTACTGGCACTGCTATCAGAAGATTGCCTGTGTTTCGCACGAGAAGATCCGGCCTTGATCCTCTCCTCAAACTTGATGGCATATGCTGAGTATTGCTTCTTGACATGCGACCTCAAGTTGTAGAGGCTCGCCGCTTGTCCCTTGAGGGTGGTCTCCTTGGGCTGGGATATGAAGCACCAGAATTACAGGATTTTAGCGTTCCTCTTATCCCTTGACGTAAGGACAAAGTAGTCCTCCAGGTGGGGCCACGGGTTCTGAGACTCCTGGCTCTCAACCTGAGTGACCTCTGCATCACTCACAGCTCTTGCAGACTCTTCAATAGGCCCTTCATCCTCAGACCGAACAAAAACGTCTTCACCTTCCCTAACGAAAAGCGATAACTTGATGAGCCGATAACGCATACTGCTCTCGGTGACACTGTAAGACTGTCTGTAATGTAACAACGTCGTGAGTGAACACAACTCCCTAACGGCTTCCAAAGTTAGCGAAAACGCCAATCCGCTAAACGAAAAGTTATCTTCTCTTCTCTAATTAGTTGTTAGCGGATAAGTGGATCCCTGCCCACCACTGCATATATGTATGTATGTATGTATGTATGTAACACAAACACACACACA
>NC_068985.1:56121787-56123683 GCF_001194135.2 Octopus bimaculoides | reverse complement strand
CACACACACACACACACACACACACACACACACACACACAAATATAGGTTAAATGCGGGAAAACAACAGTTTCTTTGTCAATAACCCACGCCATTTCTAGGAAGGCAGACCCCTCATCATGTATGCCAATCTTCAACCATAATCAACGCATTATATTCCAAGACAGATGAATACTATCCAACAGACAGCAAACACTTTTATTATATTTCACAGGTAACTGTGGATATACGGTACATCAAGGGTGCTTTCTTCAGTAGAAATAACAGCTAACATGGACCAGACAGTCGTATTCGGCGGCCCAGCAACAGCCGGCAACACAACAACGAAATTGCAACCAAGCATGACTTCGCAAAGGAGATTCTGATGAACTTCTTCTGTGCATGTTTTTATGTTTGCTTTTCATTTCGCTTTTATTAAAACTGGAAAAGGTTGCTTTGCCTTGTAAACGTCATTCATTCACAAACACGTTGCAGCAGACATGTCCAAAGTTCACGAATGTTTCTGCAGACTTCATTTGCAATCAATTTCACACACGCATGCATATTTCATGGTGGTCCATATTTCTGGAGGATTATACACCACCTATGCATTTATATTACTCGGTGGCCTCATAACTTTCTTTTCTAAAAGTTGTTTTCTCTTTTTGCATGTGTTTCTCACAATTATACTTTGAGGAAACAATGTTGTATTTGATTTCACTTTGTTACACGCCTTTTTGCTTTTGTGTTTTGTATTTCAATATTTGCCTTGTTTGCTGCATGACCATTTAGTTTTTAAATTTAGACTTTACTGAAATATACATGTACTATTCTCTTTTTATTGTTTTGCTCTTTTTACATGATGTAATAAGCTGGGAAGAGACAACTGTAGCGGTATTTCGAAACGCGAACTACTAGATAACCGGTCAGACACCATGACTGAACCATTATAGTTTCATGTAATCGGTCAATTAAGCAACCAATCGGCGACGACCTATCACGTGATTTAGTCTTCTAGAATCTTCTACTTGTACCCTGTTTTAAAAAACTGTTTTAGCGCTTAAACTCTTTGCAGAGCGTTGAGGATGGTCGACTTATTCACACGTCTCACTTCTTGTCAGGCAAAGAGCTGAAAGGCGCGGTGAGCAATATGTGCCTCCATTCTTGTCATCAGGCGGTTCAAGACATTTACGCAGACAACTCCAGATTCTAGGACAGACTGAACTACATATTCACACAATGTCTCATAAGTAACTTCGAACGCGGCACGTTTTTCCTTCCCCTCGAGTCTGTAATTATTAACATTCTTAACTATAAATGGACAACACAGTTTGTCGTCATGTGCAACAATAAATACTTCTGTTAAATGTTCGCGGCTGTTCTTCAGTTATTTCTTCATGCAGCTAAAAAGCATATTTTCAATCACTAACTCAACCACGGTACAGCTTTCTGAACCAACAATCATAGCGACATTAACGAAACGTAAAAGAAGCAGTTATCTCACACACACACTCTCTCTCTCTCTCTCTATCTATCTATCTATCTATCTATCTCTTTCTCTTCCTTTCTCTCTCTCTCTCTCTCTCTCTCTCTCTCTCTCTTTCTCTTTGTCTATCTCTTTCTCTTCCTCTCTCTCCCTCTTGCTCCATCTGTCTTTCTCTCCCTTTCTCTCTCTCTCTCACACACACATACACTGACTCTCTTTTTCCTTCTCCCCCTCCCTCCCTCTTTCTCTCCCTCTCTCTCACTTTCTCTCCCTCTTTCTCTCTCTCTCTCTCACATACAAACACACTCTCTCTCTTTCTCTCTCTCACACACACATACACTGACTCTCTCTTTCCCTGTCTCGCTCCCACCTTCTCCCTCCCTCGCTCTCCCTCTCTCTCTCTCTCTCCCTCTCTCACTTTCTCCCCCCCCC
>NC_068985.1:56117733-56121614 GCF_001194135.2 Octopus bimaculoides | reverse complement strand
CCTCTATCTCTCTCACAGTAAGTGTATGAACCAATCAAGAACACAAAATACATAGGAATTAGTTTTTACGAGAAGAATCTAAAACCCGAAACTCTCATCAGCCCTTATCTAGCAATCCTGTAATTAAACAGGTATTAACTATAACCATACTTTCTTATCGCTCAATTTCTAAAACTATTTCACCTAAAGAATCCTTCCTTTTAAATGCGGTTGTGTGTGTGATTTCAAGGAGACTTAGCTGATATTTTTAACAGTTCAATGATTAGATAGATTGTTTATTTAATGAGATAAGACGGATAAGTATATCTAAGAAGGTTCATGAAAAGTATATATTATCAATTAGTATGTGGTAATGTGGTAAGAAGTTTGCTTCCGGACCACATGGTTCCGGGTTCAGCCCACTGCGTGACACCTTGAGCAAGTGTCTTCTACTATAGCCTCGGGCCGACCAAATCCTTGTGAGTGTATTTGGTAGGCAGAAACTGAAAGAAGCCCATCGTGTGTGTGTGTGTGTGTGTGTACAATCAGTACTGGAGTGTTTACGTCCCCGTAAGCGTTTCAGCAAAATGACCGATAGAATAAGAACCAGGCTTAAAATAATAAGAACAGGGGACGATTCATTCGACTAAAATTCTTTAAGGTGGTGCCCCAGCATGGCTAAAACAAAAAAAAGAAAATTTTTAAATATTACATAGATCAGAAACTTTTCAAGGGACGCAACTTTGTATAAGGGAGAGAACTCAGTAATATTAACAGGGGAGATAATAAATTAAGGCGCTTACTGCAAAAATACTAATTGCAATTTTATGATAATACTCCGTTCTACAGAAGGAACAAGGCCTAGTGGGAGGGGACTAGTCGATTGCATCACCCTCAATGTTTCACTGGCACTAAATTTATCGACCCCGAAAGCATAAAAGGCAGTATCGAACACAGCGGAATTTGAACTCAGAACACGAAGACAGACGAAATGCCGCTAAGCATTTCGCCCGGCGTGCTAACGGTTCCGCCAGCACGCCGTCATAAGCATTATTACCTCCGCCTTAGCGAAGGCGGAGGTATTGTTTTTCAGTCGTGTTTGTTTGTTCATTTGTATGGGTTTTTTTTGTGTTTGTTTGTTTGTTTGTTTGCTTGTTTGTTTATCCGTGAGCAAGATATCTCAAGAACCGCTGGATGGATTCGGATGAAACTTTCAGGGATGTTTGGCCTCTTGACTGGCACGATCTGGTACCGGACAAGAATTCTGGACAATTTTTCCGGATTTTTTTACTTAATTTTGGAGAGCGTGCATTCACCCACCTTTCAACAAAAACATTGGTAGGGGGGAGCATTTCTCTCTCCACTTACACTTTCCTTTTCAAGTGGAACTTGAAAAGTCGATGAGGAAAGTATCTGTCTTCAGTCCTTTCAACTTTATCCACCACATTGCCTCTTTCGCCATAGCTACCTGACAGAAGAAAACTACCTGTCCTTTCCGGACAAAAGGTGGTGATGGAGAGCGATCCTCATGATAAACTCAACCGATAACCGGATCCAACCCACACGCGGCAACAGCTGTTCGACAAAGCTCCACAAGTCACCTGGACACAGGGTGAGTGTATGCAGAATGGCTTCATCGTTCTGTACCTATCTCGGACAGGTCCGTCAGGCAGCACTTCAGTGCCTATAGAGCTTATCTCGAACTGGCAGCCCACGGGCAGCACTGCCGAATCTGGGATTCTGGCCAGAGAGTCCTTCGGGAAAGACCAGCTAATTGATTTCCCCCGGCACCCAAACGTTTTCCCGATGACGCCGTCGTACTTGCCCGCCACTAATCCGTTATAGCAGACAAATGTGGAACTTCCATCGACCGCATTGCGCAAATGACAGAGGGCTGTGAGCGCTTGGCGATATTTCATGTGCCAAGCGCCCTTTCTCGGTATACGCTTAATCCAGGACTGTAGGTCCGTCACTGAGACGAGCTGTGGAAAATCCTGTCTGACAAACTACACCTGCTCACCGTCGACGAAACACTGGAAATGTCGCAGCCTCAGCGCGTGTGTGCGCATCATTAGCCAAGGCATGCCCAGTCCTCCACGCAGTGGCTGCTTATAGCGGAACGCATCCCTTCTATAGATAGCGGAAGAGCAAGCGCTCCACCTTGACCAGGAACGAAGCAGAGCAAGAGACGACGGTCAGATGGTAGTAGATGACGAATGTAATGTACGCATTCGCCACTTCCGTCCGACCCTTCAGGGACAGCTTTCTTTCTGTCCATTTCTGAGTGAGACTAGCCATCCCGCTCGTCACCTTCCTCTAGATCTTATCCGCCTGAAGGTCCAGACTAAACCAGGTCCCGAGCAATTTAACCGGTGTTTCCGTTCAGTACCCTACGATGCTATCGGTCGGCACAGACCTACTTCTCCAGGTGCCGAGCTACAGGCCTACCGACAACTGGTTAATTTTTACTCCGTCACTGCTTCGTACTCCCTTAGGGCGAACGACTCTGATGAGTGTTGCAATTCTCTATTAGACCTACCTGTCTTCTGGACAAAGCAGACATCGCTATGTTTGTTTTTAAAGAATTACCACAAAGCATTTCGTCCAGCCCGCAAACGATTCTGCCGGCTCGTCGCCTTAAGAAGAAGAAGAGCAGCAGCAGCAGCAGCAGCGGCAGCGGCAGCGGCGGCGGCGGCGGCGGCGGCGGCGGCGACGACGACGACGACGACGACGACGACGACGACGACGACGACGACGACGACGACGACGACGACGACGACGACTACTACTACTACTACTACTACTATATTTCTCCTGTTCTTTTGATATTTAACAAGCAAAAGCATCGTGTAAGCCATTACAGAAGAAATTCTTAGTATAAGACTGAGAAATATTAACGCTTCAAATACCAATTTTGCATCATTAGCAATTCAGATGGTAAGATATAAAATGATGATCTTTTACTTGAAGATGGTGAAGTAAATACAAGTTCATTGATAACTTACGACACCTTTACCTCTTCGATTGATTTAGTTGTTGTAAATAGAATCACATCTTATTATAACTTTACTTAAGTGTCAGCAACAAGATACAGTAGACCCCGCTTTATAGAACCATCTTGGGACTGCCTATTTTGGATTTATTAAACGAGGGATTTATTAACCGAGGGAACAAAATTCGCTGATTGATTAAACATGTGCATTTATTAGAATACATACATATGCGAATAGACGAGTAAAACCATTATAAACAATGTCATTAAACAAATTATTTTCGAGTGTTGTTTGCTTTGCTGGACGCTTTGTTCGCAGCTCCGCATTGATTTTTTTTCCTTAAGAGTTCTAAAAAGGTTCATGTCACTGAAATCAAAACTTTCAAGGCCACTTTCTAGTCGATTGAGATAGTGTTTCATTTCAGCTGATGTTGGCGGCTCCGGTACTCTTTCATCAACATCAACGTCGGAATCGCCATCTTCATCTCCTTTGTTTTCCTTCTCAGATTGCCGAATGTCATGAATGATCTTGTCTAATTTTTCTTCTTCAGTGATGATCTCTGGAGCAAAAACAGCACCGTCATTGTAATCTTTTCTGCCACGGATTTGTCCTGCCTCTCTCCATTTTGAACAACTTGTGTGTGTGCCTGCCTCTATGCGCGAATGACGAATGGCGTGTTTTGTTTGTTTGTTTGTTAGTTTGTTTGTTTTTTTTTTGTTTTTTTTTTCGCCCTTAAAAACTGACAGGTAGGCTCCAGCAGCCACAACCAGCCAGCTGTTACATCGTACACTCCATCATCCAATGAATGAGGACACGTAGTTTGACAAGAGCCTACTTTTTCGCTTGAATGACAGGGTTGTGTGGTAAGCTCCAGCAGTCACCGCCAGCTACTACATATTTATTGATCTA
>NC_068985.1:56108522-56117669 GCF_001194135.2 Octopus bimaculoides | reverse complement strand
TATAAAGTGGGATCTACTGTATAAAGTGAAAACATTCTGTAGCGAAGCTTTTGCCGAGTTTGAGCCATCCAGCTCAGATTTCCCTGTTTAGAACCATAGCTAAACTAGATCGTTATAAAAGGCAAAGGCCAGCAACGAGAAATTAACTGTCGCTATAAATGGTGTTAACACCCACATAAACATGGTCTGTCCCGCTGAATATTTCTGCTGATGTTTCTATAAATTTTGACTAAATGTTATAAAAGCTGGAATATTGAACTTCCATACAGAACAATCCCAGGTGTTACACAGGACTCTTTCGGTCAGTTTTGTGATAAGGTTTCTTATTCTGTCTTTAATAACCATGGACGATTTTCGTATAACTAAAATATTTTGTGCAATGAAGACGTTCAACAATCACAGTCACTATCTCTTGTGTGACGTTTTATTCAAATAATTATTGTACGCATGTAAATGCAAGTGTTCCAGGTAATAAAAAATATGGAAACGTAACAATGGTTTCAAATTTTGGCACAAGGCCAGCAATTTTAGGGGATAAGTCTTTTACATTGATCCCCAGTGTGCAACTGGTAATTTATTCAATCACCCTTGAAAGGATGAAAGGCAAAGTCTACCCCAGTGGTATTTGAGCTCAAAGCGTAAAGACGGACAAAATGCCGCTAAACATTTTGCCCAGCGTGCTAACGATTCTGCCAGCTCGCAGTCTTTAGAAATGTAACAATAATCGTGTGGTCATTCTCACATTCATACACAGGCTAACTAATATTGAGTATTACCAACAATGATTGAATAACCAAACCCACTAAAACTTCATCCAATAGGCCAGTTCCTGTTATTCTCTAATGCCATTGCTTTGCCTTGGGCCCTCAACTCTTTGACGAAGTCTTAGGGACGCTATTGTGATACACAGCTTGTCTTAGACACCGTTAGATGTAGAAGAATCAATTCCTCTCTAGGTCTGGCCACATACAGACAGAAAAGGAGGCAGAAGAATTGACTCGTGCTTTATCGATCCCGAAAGGATGAAAAGCAAAATTGGCATCGACGGAATTTTAACTCAGAGCGAAGAAACCCGGAACGATTATTCGAAAAATAATCAATCCGACGCTCTGACGACTGAGCCAGTTGGTTGTCTTTCAGCTAAATTATGTATTCATTAAATTTAATAATATTCATTCGTCACCTACTCATAAATAGCTTGATCTTTCGTTGATCAACCCTACTGATCTGGGATGAAGGGAGGAGAAACAGTCGTTTTATAACAGCCTCAATAATTGACTGATACTTTATTTTACCGACCCTGGAACAAATGTCAAGTGAAGCTAACTTCGAGATGTAAAGGGTTATAGCAAAATATTGAAAACCATTTCGTCCATTACTCTAACGACTCTGCCAAACCACTGCCTTTGATATTCATTAGTTAATTGATCTCCGTCGTTCGACGATGAGGATTCAGTTGGTCGACCAACTGAATCCTCAATTGATGTGTAGAAGCTGAGTATTCCACAGACGTCGTTCTTGGGCAGAATCAGCTTGACCAGTCTGTACCTTTTGAAGTACAGGTACAATCCAGCCGATGGGCTTCAACACGGTTTCCATTAACCCAATTTCACTCACAAGATATGGGTTGACACGAGATTATAAAAAATGACATTTGACCAAAATACCACGCAACTAGATCGAACCCAATACTTAGTGGCTGCGAAGCGAACTTCTTAACCATTCCACCATGCTGCAACCTACACACTACCACTATCATCATCGTTATCACCATCACTACTGTTGTCATCACCACCACTACCATCATCACCAACTTCATTATCACCATCACCATCTATTTATTGTCTAGTTTTCTATGTTAGCGTAGGTCAAACATGTCTGCTACGCGTGCACTTGAGAGTAACTAGACACACGTCAATATGTACACACACAACTCCGTGTGCTCATACACAATTCGTATGTGAGTACAGATTCCTCTGCCTCACATAAATACCGCTGTCTATTTCTTTGAATTTATTAGATACTGGTGTATGCGTGAGTGTGATTGTTAGAGAGAGAGAGAGTGAGAGAGAGAAAGCACGTAGCCTGATGGTTAGGGCATTGCACTCATGATCGCAAGATCGTGGTTTCGATTCCAAAACTAGCGTTGCATTGTGTTTTTGAGCAAGATACTTCATTTTACATTGTTTTAGTTCACTTACCAGTAAATGGGTAACCCTGCGACGGACTGGCATTCCGTTCAGGGGTAATGTTGGCCTGCCCTTCTTCCCTGTAGGGTGATCTCAATCAAAAGCTAAAACAATGCAAGGAAGCGCATTGTGACCGGCGGTGTCTAACATCCGATAATCTGATCAATGAAAAAGATTGTGATGTTTAATAGCACAAGGCCAACACTTTCAAGCAGAGGATCTAAGTTGACTGTATTAAACCCAGTATTTAGCTACATTATTTTATTAACACCAGAGGAACGAAAAGCAAAGTTGACCCCCATGGGATTTGAACTCAGAATGTAATGAGTCAAAAGAAACACCACAAGGTATTTTGTTCATCACAAACAATTCTACCAATGTGCTACACTTTCATCAATAAATGTTTCTAATTGTGGCTCAAAATCAGCAATTTTTGGAGATGGTCATCAAACCTAGTACTTAATTTGGTACTTTATTTTATCAACCCTGGAAGAATAAAAAGGAAAGTTACCTTGGCAAGATTTGACTCATAAAATAAAGAATTGAAACAAATATTAAATGATATTTTGTTCAATGGCACTAATGACTACTAATCCACTGTAATTGTGTCCATAAATAAATGGTTTCTAATTTAGGACAAGGTTAGTAATCTTGAGGGAAAGGAGAGTACTCAGTACCACTGACTCTATACCAGTGTCACATAAAACACACTTGTGCCAGTGACATCTCTATAAACCCGTGCTGGTAGCATGTAAAAAGCTCCCGTTACACTCTGTAAAGTGGTTGGTGTTAGGAAGGGCATCCAACTGAAACACACAACTAAAGCCTGGACAACTCTCCAGCTTCTGTCAAACCATTCAACTCATACCAGCTTGGAAAACGGGCGTTAAACAATGATGATGACGATGATGATCTGAAAAGGATAAAAGCCAAATGACTGCAACTAGATTTGAACTCAGAACATCGGGAGTTGGAAGAACTACCGCTAAAGCATTTTGTTACACTTGCTAACAATTCTGTCACCTTAATTGTTTCAAATCTTAATTGTTTCAAATCTTAGCCAGCAATTTTAAGGGAAGGGTTCAGTCACTGAAATCAACCCCAATACTTAATTGTGATTTTATTTTATAAACTGCAGAAAGGATGAAAAGCACTCTTGACCAGGATTTGGACTCAGAACACAAAGAACCAGAAGAAATACTGCAAATCATTCGTCAAACACAAACAATTCTGCCAGCTCGCTGTTTTCAAAACTTTGCAATTTGTGTCCAAAACTTCATAATTTTTCAATCAATAAAACTCATTTCTTGAAGTAATTTATGGATGAACAAGAATAATGGCTAGAAATTTTGGCACAAAGCCAACAATTTTGGGAAAGGGGTAAGTCGATTACATCAACCCCCAGTGCTCAACTGGTACTTATTTTATCAACTCCAAAAGGATGAAAAGCAAAATCATCCCTAGCAGCATTTGAACTCAGAACGTAAAGACAGACAAAATGCCGCTAAGCATTTTTCCAGGCTTGCTAATGGTTCTGCCACCTCCCCACTTTTGAATGAACACCAATAATAATACACACACGCATGCACACACATGCACATGCACACACACATGAATATGCAAAATACATACATACACATACACACAATCACATGCACACTGACACACACACACACACACACAAACATATGCAACAAAATCTCAAACAGACAAACAAATACGCCCTCTATAACAGATAGTCAATAGTCACTGAGAAGGTTGCAAAAGAGCAATGAAAGAGCTTTGACAAAAAACTCAGATATTTAATGAATGGGTGGAATTGAATCAGTCTGTGTTAATTATATTGGCATGATGACTCTCCCGAGACGCAACAAAATTTGTTTCAATATACGAATTTACACAAGGAATCTTAAAAACCAGATACAAAAACGAAGTAATTAAAATTAAATATCATTTATTAAATTTTCTCTCAAATATAATAATGCACGTTAATGCAGGAGACTCCGGTGTAGAAAGTCATCAAAAAATAATATTTCAGGATCTATAAATTATATCTTATAATTCTAGCTAGATTTGAAATGTATTGAAACATCAATCAGGAGATGAAAAGTATCCTGCTTTTCAATAAGAAAATTATAATATTGTGTACCATGCATGTGTGTGTGTGTGTGTTTTGCTTATTTCCAGAAGTCTGTAATATTCAAAACTTGTCATGAAGCAGTTTGGGTAAAGCTTTTGAGATGAAAATTCTTTATTTCCGTTTTTATTTATTTCCTCACTGTAATGAAAAATCACCGTATGTGTGTGTGTTTGTGTGTGCGTAGGGCCAAAAGTCATGAAAATGCATTTTATTCAATAAATGAAGGCACCGGATTATGCCAACAAATTGCAATATGCTGTCAAAATACATGACTTTTTGACCACTCTGTATGTGTGTGTGTGTGTTTGAGTATGTCTGTGTGTATAAATATGTATGCACACACACACATTCACGTGCACACGCACACAGATATATAGTTCATTAAGACCAGTCCAGTAGCCTGTTACACAGTTTCTAAAGCATCCAACCACAGACTGTGTATATTCTATCTAATATTGGTTCACAGATATTATATAAACTCTGCTTGTATGTACGTATATACATATGTATATAGTCATAGATATATAAACAGTTAATAATCATATATCCGGCAAAAGAGCTGGCTGTCAGAAATAGGAAGCATATAACCACACTGTATTGTAGATGTATGTTGATGAAAATTCTGTGTTCCAATTTTTTTGTTATTGTTCGAACTATCTGAAGAAGTGACTGCATACCTAACAAAGTCCTATGTAACAAGCCACCAGACAGACCTTAAACTATTGTATCGAGTACTTCTCAGGATCATTATTAAACAATGAATATATGTGTGTTTGTGTATATATATATATGTGTGTGTGTGTATATATATATATATATATGTATATATATATGTATATACATGTATGTGTGTGAGGTGTGTGTGTATATATATATACATATAAGGTTGAGGAGGGTATTGGATTTAACCGAACCCAGAATATATTTATATATACACACATTCATATAGATATACACATACACACATACATATAGTTATACACATACACACATACATACATATATATATATATATATATATATATATATATATATATATATATATATATATATATGTATGTATACATATATGTATGTATATATATACATATATGTGTGTGTGTGTGTGTGTATGTATATGTATGTATGTGTATATATCTGTATGTATGTGTGTATATACAAATATATATATATATATATATATATATATATATACACACACACATAAACACACATATATTCATTGTTCAATAATGATCCTGAGAAATACACGATACTAAATATAGAGTACAATAGTTTAAGGTTTGTCTGGTGGCTTGTTACATAGGAGTTTCTTAGTTATGCAGTCACTTCTTCAGATAGTTTGAACAATAAAAAAGCAATTGGCAGATAAAAAAAAATTGTTCAGCCAGTTTGGCTTGATGATGATAGTCTCAGGAAGTATGCAAATTGTTAGTTTTTTTTCCTTCTTGCTGTGGGTTTTGCTTTTAATTTTTCCTCCTATATTTCCTATTTCATACTCTATCTCTTACTTATTCAAGCAGCTACTTGCCAAATGGTCAGATCACATTGACTTCAGATATCCTGCTAAAGGTCACAACACAGAGTTTTCATCAACACACATCTACAACACAGTGTGGTTATATGGCTTCTATTTCTGACAGCCAGCTCTTTTCCCAAATGTAGGTTTATATATATATATATATATATATATATATAAAACAAAATAAAAATTGTTCTCTCTTAAAAAAATTCTCCTAGCAATATTTGGGGAAATTATGCTTCTTCCTTGTTAACATGTACCAAAACTCGATGCCAAGCATTACTTAGAACTCCTCTCAGATTCCATATTCCTTGAACAGAATCAGGTTGTGTATTATAAGAAATATCAGTTGCTTTGCACACAAGATTCAATGTACCACTGTGGTCTTTTGGGATTTCAACAGTTGCTGACCATAAAGTCCATGCATATGTACGGTATAGGGACTGCTTTGCTGTCTGTAGGGATGCAGTTTGCCAAGTCTTTCCACCATCAATAGAAACATCTACACGTATGATTCCACGACCACCACCACTCCAAGCATAACCTTGTATTTCAATCTCTTCATCGTCTTCGTTAATATGGCTACCTTGGGAAGGGTTAGAGATCACAGACTGTACGGGAAATTGTTGAATAGATTCTGCTGAATCAAAATCAACATTATGCCAATCAACTGAAGAGTTAAAACCTTTATAATCTCGACGTTGCCAATGACTGGTACTTTCTTCAGAACTGAGTATGATCTTTTTCAGCCATTTCACCTGAAAGCAAGAGAAAAATAAAATATTTTAAATTAAACATAAGAGGCACACACATGGTTGTGTGGTACAGAAGTTTGCATCCCAACCACGTGATTTCAGGTTCAATCTGATAGTACAGCACTTGAGGTTATTTTCAACTATAGCTGTGGGCCAAGCTAAGGCATGTGAGTGCTATTGGTAGACAAAAAGTGTGTGGAGAGACAGACAGACAGATAAATAGACATATATCTATCTATCTATATATATATATATATATATATATATATATATATATATATATATATATATATATACATATATATAAATTAATATAGACAGCTGTGTGTAATGTGTTACCAAAAAGGAAAACTATAATCGTCACTTCATTACTAACAGAGGTAATAGCTCTCTGAACTTCGTCCAGCCTATTCTTATTCTAGCAGCTGTGTGTGTAAAGAGAGAGACAGAGACACACACAATATTCCTCGTCACTACGAAGCAAAACATCTCTCAATGCATTCTAAATATTCTGGAAAGTTGCAGTCTGAGAAATTTGGATCTATGAAACATAGTTTGGAATTTTAAAGGAATTTCTTTACGGAAAAGTTTGTTGAAAATGAATCTATTATTCATCATCATCATCATCATCATCGTTTAACGTCCGCTTTCCATGCTAGCATGGGTAGGACGATTTGACTGAGGACTGGTGAAACCAGATGGCTACACCAGGCTCCAATCTGATTTGGCAGAGTTTCTACAGCTGGATGCCCTTCCTAACGCCAACCACTCTGAGAGTGTAGTGGTTGCTTTTATGTGCCACCGGCACGAAGGCCAGTCAGGCAGTACTGGCAACGGCCATGCTCAAAATGGTGTATTTTACGTGCCACCTGCACAGGAGCCAGTTCGGCGGCACTGGCAACGATCTCGCTCGAATGTCTTTACACGTGCCGTCTGGCACAAGTGCCAGGAAGGCAATGCTGGGCACAGGTGCCATTGACAGTTTCACTTTCGCTTGCCCCAATAGGTCTTCGCAACATGTAAGTTACAAAATAGTGAGCAAGTTGGCAGAGTGAGAAAAACCATTTACTGATGGAAACTTTATAAAAGAGTGCATGATGGAAGCAGCAAATGACTTGTCTCCTGAAAAAGCTAACATGTTTGGCTGTATCAGCCTTTCAGCAAATTCAGTTGTGCGGAGAATAGAAGAACTTGGAGAGAATATACATTTACAGACACATGAGAAAGCTAAGAAATTTTTGTGATATTTTCTTGCAGTGGATGAGTCTACTGATCTCTCTAGTACGTCACAACTTCTTGTGTTCATTTGTGCTTTTAATTGCAACTTTGAGATTATAGAAGAAATGACAACCGTTCGCAGTATACATGGAGCAACAACTGGAGAAGATATTTTCATATAGGTGCAGAAAACTTTGCAAAACATAACCTTCAGTGGAATCAGCTTCGGTGTGTTACAGTCGAGGGAGGGAAAAAACAAGGCAGGAGTGAGGAAGGGTTTAGTAGGATGAATCCAGACCAAGTTGGAAGAGCTTCAACTTCTGAAAGCTCTGTTTGTACACTGCATTATACATTAGCAAGTACTCTGTAGAAAACACTTAAATACTTCTTGCGTACTAAAACCGGTTACAACTGTGGTGAACTTTATTCAGAATCATGGGCTTAATCACCAACAGTTACAGGCTTTCCTTGAAGAAATAGATTCTAATTGCTGTGACTTGCCTTACTACACAGAAGTGAGATAGCTCAGTTGCGGTAAAGTCCTGTTTCGTTTTTATAAGCTGCAAAGAGAAATAAATCTCTTTCTCACCAAAAAGAATAGAGCTGACCACAGCTGTCAAATCCTTCATGGTTATCAAAGTTGTCATTTTTAGTTGATGTCACTTTTCATGTGAGTGAATTGAATTTAAAACTGCAAGGAAAGAATAACCTTGTCTGTGATCTCGACAGAATTATTACAACATTTCAAAGAAAGCTATCATTGTTTGAAGCACAACTTGAAGGAGGAAACTTCTCTCATTTTCAGTATTTTCAAGAGTTTTGCACAGAAAATGTAGAACGTGTTAGCCTCGAGTTTCAGAAAAAATTATTCAGGACTTAAATAAGCATTTTTCTCAAAGATTTTCAGATCTTGACAGAATTGAGAATGAAATTCTTTTGTTTGAGAATCCCTTTGGTTGTAATCTTGATAACATGCCAATTGAACTACAACTGGAGTTTATTGACTTGTAAGCTGATACCTTGTCGATAGAGAAGCACAGAGAAGGAAAACTCATTGAATTTTATCACTGTTTGCCAGCTGATGAGTTTTCAAAACTGAAAAAATTTGCCTCGGGTATAGCATCAGTTTTTGGAACAACTTGTTTGTGAGCAAACTTTTTCAATAATGAAGTGTGTGAGCTCAATCTTAATATATAAATCTGAAATTGTGTGTTTGTGTGAAGCCTTTTTGAAAGTTTATAGAAATCCACATTTTCCACTTTTTCGTAAAAATGTTTACATCAATGGAATTTTCTCGATCTGAACTTTCCAGTGCAGTAATTA
>NC_068985.1:56102515-56107071 GCF_001194135.2 Octopus bimaculoides | reverse complement strand
GGTACTTAATGTATATCGGCTGAATGGACGTCAGTGATTGGTTGAAATTATTGAAATAAGACAATTTTTTACATGAAATAAATTCGAATACAAAAATATTTTTCTGTTCTATAACACAAAATAGATTAGTATACGAAGTTTGAAAGTCTTTCGGTACCAAAAACACTACGTAAAACATTAATGAAAAATGTGGCCCCCGTTTTAAAAAAGATCCGACTGCAGTAATGTACCACATTCCAGAAGCTATTTTGAACATAATGCAAAATGGTGCATCAACATCTTCTGCCCAATCTGATAGAACTCTGGCATAATTCTGGCATAATAAGTCACACCCGGACAAGGTCAGGTTATACTGCTAGTACATCAAACAAGGCTCATTGATGAACATTTGAAAGCAATTCTTATGGTTGGCTGTAGCAATCATAAAGCAAATGTTGATAATTTGGAAGCAAAACACCAATTTCACAAATCTCATTAACTTTTGTGCTGCTTGCTTTTCATGCAATTCAGCTATGTGCACACTTTTTCTAAACATTCTAACTTGGTAATATTGAAATATGTTTATTGTTTTTATTATTTTGTGTATTTTACGTATTGATAAATAAATAGGATGACTGTCTTTATTTTTTGTGTACATTCAGTGTATTCTTTATTGTACTGAATTGAACAAAATATTTATCTGGCCCGCGCTTGGCAATCTTTTAGCTGTATCTGGCCCACTATGAAAAAGTTTGGTGACCACTGATCTTAAAGGTATAAGGTAGGTCTTTCAGGTATTATAAGAGCATTTGTTACTAAAATACTCTATTAGTAATGTAAGCCAAGGTAAATGGATGAAGGGATCAAGAATATAAGATGTTAGCAAACTTATATGCAGAGATGTGTGGAAAAAATTCTTCCACGTGGCACATGCGCACGTGTGTGTGTGTGTGTGTGTGTGTGTGTGTGTGTGTGTGCACATGCACGCATGTTTGCATCTCCTTGCCTTGACATTGCATGATAGCTGTAAATGAGTATCACTGTCATACAAGCAGTGCCATTCATTTCTAATATTGTATGAGAACATGTCTGGTCATGGAGAAATATTACTTGGAAACAAGAGAGGGTTGACAACAACAAAGACATCCAGCCATAGAAAATCTGCCTCAATAGACTCCACCTGCCCCATGCAAACAAAGAAAAATGGATATTAAAACGATATTGATGATGATGATGATGATGAATATCATCATCGTTATCATCATCGTCATCACATTGACGATGATGATGATGACAACAATGATGATGTGCAAAAGTCCACACACAAGACTTTGATCACTCTAGGGCTACAGTAGAAAACACCTGCATATGGTGCCACACAGTGGGACTGAACTCAAAGCCACATGGTCAGGAAGCAAGCTTTTTAACTACTAATCATGATTTTTGCTCGGCTCTGATACTGAAGGCATGGTAATTTTATATATATATATATATATTGCAAAATATTTTAAACATAAAAAATATTTTATTCATATAAAACTGAACCATGGGCTAGATTAAACTTTGCCAAGGGTTGTGTCTTTAACATCCTTGTATAAAATATTTGATCATGACAGGTAAAAAAAAGGAAAGGATAAAGACAAAGAGAAAGAAATATATAGTGAGTAAGATAAAGTGAAAGGAAAAGAGAGTGTGTATATTAGCTCACCTGACGGGCTCCAACAACACCAGGAATGATAACACGTAATGGATAACCATGATCAGCCGTTAACTCTTCCCCATTCATTTCATATGCAAGAATGACATCCTGTTGAATTACTTTAAACAAATCAATGGGTATTGAAGCTCCATAGGCTGCTCCCGTGGGGTCTGAGTCCAGTCCTTCAAACTGAATATGCTTGTATCCTGTATTAGTGAAATCAATACCAGCATGTTTAAGGACATCAACTAACCGTACACCACTCCAAATACCATTACCAATTGCAGCGTTCCCCCAGTTTAAGCCTTTTACTGTTTTGATTTCCTTCATTTCACTCCGCCGATTACCTGCACACTGCACCACTGATGTGACGTCATGTTTTGGAAATTTCTTCAAGTCTTTCACTGACAAGCTTACAGTCCTCTTAGAATTTTCGGTCGTTACATCAAGTCGATATGTTTCCACATTAACTTCTGGTACAGGAAGGTGATTTCTGACAAAGAAGATTTCTTTGGGTGTCACAAATTTCTCAGTTAGAATTTCTACTGGTGGCTCAGCATTAAATGGTTTCATAGATGATGGAATCAGTGCTGGATGTCGTTTTGGGTCGTTAGCATAAGGATCATTAACATCCCGGGGTTTTTTGCTATCCTCTTCATCAGGCTTAAAATTACCAATCCGATAGGTTTCTAAGATTGCAAAAATTTCTGAATTCTTATGGACAGCATACAGTGACCAGAATGGTTCTATAGATTTCCCTGCAGCCAGATAAATTTTCTTGCCTCCAGGATGGCTTTCAACATAGTCAGTGATGTCGTAAACCCCGTTTTTATAAGTGACCCATATTTTAGTCTCTTTCGAACAATGCTTGGCTACTTGCTCTTTTGTATATGTTGGTAAATTGTCCAAAGGTTTTCCAGCTTCCACATAGTCTGCTGCTGATTCTGGGTTTGCTTGAATGTAAGCATATAAACCTGCAGAATGAACCAAAAAGACAAAGAAATTAAATCTAAATAATCTAGTTAGTTATTAATTAAAGTAACACTTCAGTTATATCAAACACACAAAAGCAGAAGTAACCAGACAGGATTTATCTTTACTATGAATATATATCTATATATCATCCTCATCTAGTCAGGCAACATGCTCAAATCACTGAGTCATATTCAACTTTTAATAGCTGAGTGTCTCATCAGCAAATACCATGATTACAAATGAAGGCAGAGTTTGCTAACTGAACTGACTGGTCTGGCCATTAACAGTTTGTTGACTGTTCAACAGGTCAGCAGCTAGTGATATTCTACACCAGGGGTCCCCTTTGTTTCCAATTTACTTTCGAATGGACTCCCATTTGATGTTTAGAAATCATTTTATATTGTTTTATTTTGGGATGCTCATATTTTATTCTTGCTAAATAAACACATACACTATATAGTCATTCTTCACTTGTTTATTACTGTTCTTATTTTAACTTATGTCCATTGTCTGGAAATCTTTCGTTACACATCTGTGACAACTTAAGTGATTCTTACATCCCACGTGTATCCTCCTGTTTAGTCCAGACAGTGTGGACTAAACAGAACAGGAGGATATACATGGGATCGAAGAGTCACTGAAGAGGACACAGATGTGTGTCGAAAGATTTACAGATAATGAACGTAAGATAAAATAAGAATAAGAATAAAGCTGAAGTGAAGAATGAATATATATAGTGCATGTATTTATTTGGCAAGGAAAAAAAAATGACCATCTCAAAATATAGCAATAGCTGTTTCAACACACAATTTCACATCAGTAAAACAAATTCATAAATGTAAAATCCTATTATATTTTTATAATTAAATATTAGGAATTGTATAAAAAAATATTTTAAATATTTTGTGTATTGTAGAAGTATAACCAATTTATTGCACATGAATTTTCAACAACAAAATCTTATATGGACCCCAGCTGAAAACCATAGTTCTAAAGTGTCCCTCCAACTCTACTGTTCCTCATTGACTCAGTAAACAACAATGACAGTAACAACAGCATAGATAAAAATGCCAATTTACTTCAGTACATTTGTTATCTATTGTTTCAGGTCAGCAATTGACACACTTTATACAGACTGAACAAAGAACAATTCCTAGGTTTAAAACTAACCTCCACAACAAAAGAAGCAAACAGGAGGAGTAGTAGTATCATTTAGTTGTTTCAGTCACTGCACTGTGGCCTTGCTGGAGCACCATCTTGAATGATTTAATGAAACATATTCACCCCAGTACTTCTTTTTTTTTCTTTCTAAACTTGGTACTTATTCTATCAGTTTCTTTTGCTGAACTACTAGATTACAGGGATGTAAACATTACAATCCACCATCACTTGTCAAGTAGTGGACAGAGAACACTGTGTGTGTGTGTGTCTGTGTGTGTGTGTCTGTTAAAATCTCCTTACCTAAATACAATGTGATAGCTGTGAATATCACAGTCATACGAGTGAGGTGCTTCATGGAATTTCTTCTGCAAGATGCCCTTCCGGTTGCCAACCCACACTTGTTTCCAAACAAGGCAATATTTCCCAAAGACCAGACATGTTTTCATGGAAGATTGGAAATTTGGGACACCACTAGCATGATAGTGACACTCATTTACAAGTACCACATGATGTTAAGGTATGGAGACAGTAACACACAGACACACACACACATATATATATATATATATATATAAAAATCATCATCATTGTTACCATTTAACATCTGTTTTCTATGCTGGCAGGGGTTGGACGGCTTGACTGATGTCTGCAAAGCCAGCAGCTGCATGAGGTCCCAATATAATCTGGCAATGTTTCAAACGATATATATATATATATATATATATATATATATACACATATA
>NC_068985.1:56101140-56102252 GCF_001194135.2 Octopus bimaculoides | reverse complement strand
TATATATATATATATTGGCAACAACATGTATTTTCAGCATTTAAATAACAATCACTGTTTTTATAAAACGCTATCAAATTAACCCGTAATATATGAGTTCATCAAATAGTTCTAGTAAAGCATGTTATTAACTCCCTCATATGTTAGGAGATTAAAATTGTTTACGATTGACATAATTTATCTAAACATTCTTTATTTATTAACCTAAATTAGAACATATAAAATCTTTGAACATAAAAAAGCGCATTATTTTTGGTTTATGTATAGTAAAATTCACCCATAATATACTCGATAAAACTTTTACATTAACAAATATGTTACGGAATTGCTGTAGTAAACCTTATTTTTTATTTTTTTGACTTTGTCTTCTTAAGCAAGATTTACTCTTTCAACTCCTAATTCAGCCCAACTTGTCTAGCATAAAATAATAAAGTAATCATTTCATGTAGATTAATAGACAACCCATTAACTTTATTATTCTTTAATTCATTTATTAATTTTCATTCATTTATCATCTCATTCACTTATATATGAACCACCTTCAGTTAAATATCCCTCTACTTTATTAATAATTACCACACATCGACAGTTATTCATACGTTCTATGGAGTATATTAAATTACGTATGAATATATATAAATTCATGTAACAACAAGTACATACAAAAAAATGTGTGTATGAGTATACGTGTTATATACACGTGTATCTGTGGGAGAGTGTGTGTGTGTGTATATCCATGTTTCTGTATGAAACTAGATGTGTTTGTATAGATTTTTGTGTACATATATGTATTTTTATTTTTACTTTTATTGCTACTATTTATATAAAAAAATATATAAATATGCATATACGTATGCTTAATTGGATGTATGTATATTTTTGTGCACAGATATATTTATGCATAAATTTCTTTATATATTCATAAATGAGTGTATTTGTGAATATGTATGGGTGCGTATTTTGTGTATAGGTATTTTTTTATATATGTAAGTATATATATATGTATCCGGGTATGTGTATGTATGTGTATATATATGTATGGGCACTATCATGCTATTAGCAGTCAGAAGTGAAAGTGCTCACTGCTAGTGAAGTATCTGTCTGTCTGCCTG
>NC_068985.1:56100268-56101040 GCF_001194135.2 Octopus bimaculoides | reverse complement strand
TCCATATATATACATATATACTAACACATAGACTAAAAAATGCACACTCATATATATATATATACATATACCCATACATATACACATACGCATATAAATATAAAAAAAAAACATATATACAGAAACCGGCTCCCTAAAAAGAAAAAAGCACTCATCAGGTGCATCAAAAGACTCAATAAAAAACCAATTAAAATACTCCCACATACAACATCCACATTCAACAATAATGAAAAGGCTGGGGTTGGAAAATCTTCATCTGCAGACCGACATGAAAACCATCATTGAAAATCAAAGAGCTGCGGAGGAACAGTGGGTAATCAAAAACATCAAACACAACCCAAAAGTATTTTATTCTTATGCAAATAAGAATAGAACCGCTGTCTCACCCACAGGACCATTGACCGATGATAACGGCATTCCCCAACACGATGCTAAAGAAATGGCAGAAATACTGCAGAAACAATATTGCTCTGTCTTTAGTGACCCCACTGATATCGACGTAAGGGAGGCGAACGAAATTGATTCCCAACATAAAATCTCGGACATAACCTTCACTGCTTCAACCATCATAGCAGCAATAAATGAAGTCAAATACTATTCTGCTGTAGGCCCTGATAGATTCCCCTCAAGTCTCCTGAAGGAATGTAGACACCAACTTGCAGTCCCTCTGACCAACCTCTGGAGAAATTCTTTAGACTCAGGTTATATACCGAAACAGCTCCTGTCCCACTCTGTAATCCCGGTTTTCAAACAGGGAAGCAGATCCCTCACA
>NC_068985.1:56095670-56096334 GCF_001194135.2 Octopus bimaculoides | reverse complement strand
ATTGCTCTACATATTGCATTTAATGTAATGCTCGCATTACTTAAATAAATGGAGTAGCATGAAACGTGCGTACTGCAACCATCTTTAAAATCCGTGTTGCTTATTTTGATTTTTTGATCACCTAGTTTTTGGAATGGTTTTTATATAATACCATACCATACTATATTCTGGTGCCTAAACATAAGTACCATATTCAATTTTTGAATCTAAATCTAAACCTTTTATATATATATATATATATATATATATAAATGATGGGCTCTCCTGTCATTAGACAATTTATGACAATTTCTTATCAAGCAACCACACAGATGATTTGTCTATAGTGATCAAATGTTTGTGTAGACATAAGATCACTCCCTTCATCAAATCGACATTACCTGTACAGGTGCAACGGGTGCCACATGTCAGATGATGAAATGATAGCAGAGCAACGTGAAATGAAGTGCTTTGCTCAAGAATACAATGCAACGCCCGCTATGGGAATCGAACCCACGATCTCGCAATCGTGAGTGCAACACCCTAACGACTGTCTCTAACCATGTCTCTGGCCAATGGGTCTGATGAGTCGTCCATAGTGCTAAGTGCGGATTTTTCAGATCAGGACACCCACATAAGTTGGATTTTCTCTATTTTGACGGATTTCTTTTTTTTTTTTTTTTTT
>NC_068985.1:56091417-56095442 GCF_001194135.2 Octopus bimaculoides | reverse complement strand
GAAAAAATGGTCAAAATCGATTCCGATGAGGGTGCAGAAGGGGAGAGGGTTTTAAAAACAATCAAACTTTCAAAAATTCTTTTGCATAGAAAGCTCCCCGCCACCCAATCATCACCCTCATCTTCGAGGTCGTGATGAATACAAAAATTTTTTAAATTCCCGTCAAAACGGAGAAAAACAACCTATGTGGGCATCCTAATCCGAAACTCCGCCGCTAAAAGCAATAATAGAAGTGAAACCAACGGCCATAACCAGTGACTACATTGTGTGTACGCATGTATATATATATTATTATTATTATTATTATTATTATTAAGGTGGCTATTCGCAATTTAGAACTGATAGGCAACAAGTACAGTCGTCACTAAAGTGACGGAGAGCGCTAGTAAGCACCAGCATTGCTAGAAATAAGAGTCAAAACAATTCTTAACCACGTGAGAGAGGCTCCCTCCCTGCGACAAGCGAGATGGAGTCCTTGCGTTAATTGAATATATATATGTAGTGGATCTTGCATGCCTGAAGTGGATTCGATCCACTATAACCAAATTTAAATTAACACTGCAACAGGACTTTTCCTACGGTGGAACAATGGTTTTTCTCCGACAGCAGTTTAACATTTTCCAGATGCCTTTAGCTAGGCCGAAATAATGTCTTCACCACTTGACCCTTTCTAACCTCTTCTACTTCACCAAAAGCTAGAATAGAGATAACAAGACCACTAACTCAATCTATTGTTCTCAATGATATGTCTATCATTCTGGATAGTTACAAAAGCATAAACCCCAAGCAAAAAGAGTGTTCAGTTACATGGTGACGACTCAGCCAGTTAGTCACTTCGGTGACAACTCAGTGAGAACGAAGTCTGGCTGACCAGCTACAACCTTGGTCAGAGAGAAAAATAAAGTTTACTGTCAGCAACTGTGGGACGTTGTCCCACAGCCCTACAACTCTCACTAACTCTAATTCTGTTTTCTTACATCATTCTATCTCTCTCTGTAATTACTACTAAACAATGAAGAGAACACAAATACAAACTTTACTTCGCATGCTTTTTGATTTATCATAAACCTGCCCGTCGAGGCAGGGTATTGTAACGTAACGGTAAATAAATATTTCTTTAAAACTTCATGTATTGTTCATCTTTTACATCCTACAACATGCCGTTATAACAACAAATTTTTATCGTCACTACTGTTGACTCCGACATTTCATATTATTGTGTACCTAATTAATCTTAACCGTTATATATATATATATATACATATATATATATATATAATCGTTTGTAGAAAACATAAATCCGGAGAAGAAGCACACTCTAAGATGTAGTGCAGTATATATTTCACTGGGGAAGGCCGGTTTATGGGATTGCCCGGGGTTTCACGTCCATAAAGGGTTTAACTTTATGGCGTATCGTCAGACCCCAAAACCTGTTGGCCTAAGACCTCTTCGACGATACGCCATAAACCCTTTATGAACGTGAAACCCGGGGTAATCTCATAAACCGACCTTCCCAGTGAAATATATATATACATATATATATAACCCTGTGCAACCTTATGCGAACCCGTAACCCATACACAAAATTATGAGTCCTCCATTTCACGTCGTGCCTGGATTTATTAATAGCTTGGCATGGCCGCAGGGTGCTGCAGTTCTATCTCAACAACTTAAGAGATTCACTAACGGGCGGCACCAGATTTGGGTCGGCCCAGGTAAAGAATACGTACACCACCCGTTTTCGGCGTAACGAAAACCCTAACCCTACGTACTCTTGACCCGTCTCTGCAGGGAAAAGAAAAATAAGTTTTGGATTATGGACAATGGGATTTTAATTATCAGTAAGCTCAACTTTATAACTCGATCGTATTTGGCAGCGGATACCTAGAATATTTGCACTTGTAAATTCTACCACTCTTCACTGCATCCTTTACATAACAATAATTTAAACACAAGGACACGGGGTTATTGATACCAGTGAAGGATAGCAGTTAGTTTGAATCGACCCTACTAGAGTGAAAGACAAAGTTAACCTCAGTAGAATATGAACCCAAAACGTAAACGGCCGGCACCCCATCAATTCTGCCATCCACCAGTTTCGATAATATTTTTTCTGTAATATACATAAAAGGGACAAGAAATAACCTATATAATATAGTTATAACCAATATTCAGTGTATAGTTTGTAGGTGCTTGATTTACCGCTTCCCGTGGGTGATGGGATAAGAGGGTAAGGCAACCTTGCTTGGAAGTTGAACTCAGAACGTAAATGTATGAAAACAATGCAAGGCGTTTTACCGATGATTTTGGCAAGGCATGGGATTTGAAATTTTGTAAGGAGGGGGCTTGTCGATTACATCGATCCCAGTGCTCAACTGGTATTTTATCGACCTCGAAAAAATAAAGAGCAAAATCGACTTCGGCGAATTTGAACTCAGAACATAAAGATCTCAGGAGGAATGCTGCTCTGCATTTTGTCCGACGAGCTAATAATGTTTCCTTTATATTTCTACACGAGTGACACTAATAAACAGTAGGAAATGCAACAAACAGGAATATTTGGAGTATGTATATCACAAAGAGAAAGTAAATGGCAAAAATACAAGAGAAAATACAATAGAAATACTATGAATACACACACACGCACATACATACACGGGTTCAAATATTTATACGTAATATTGAGAAATTAAGCTCGTGAGGACAGTTTGGTTTAAGAATAGAAACCGCATAGTTAATTGCGCACCTCTCCCTCACAATTTATGTAGATGCACACATATATAGCGAGATAGATTACATAGGTGCAGACGCAGAAATATATTAATATGTATATATACACACAATATAAATAAACAACACTGCCTTACCAAAAGCTGCTCCGGTTGCAAGAGATATAATTCCATATTTTGCATAAGAAGCACTTTTTTTATGAAAACATTGCTGGTGATAATAATTCCTATATTGATATTGTTTATGATGCCAGGAGTAATTTGAGTGACCGGAATTATTCAGGTATGAATAATAACACGCTGGTGATGTGTGACGCACTACGGCTTCGAAATAATACGAAGCTGTAGGCTTCAGTAACCTCGCCAATGCCATAAATGTTCTGTAGTCGAGCGTATAATAGATTTCGGAGAAAAGTCTAGTGATTAGTATTGTTATTATTATAGTCGAAATATGTAGGAATTATGAGAGAGAGAAACGAAATAGTTTGTTTCACAAGTTTTTTGCTCGCCTTCTGCTTGTCAGCAACGTGGAAAGTGAGGAATAACTAGTATTTGATTAAACGTAAATTTCTTGTTTCGTTTTCCGCTAATTTCTCAACTATTGGCACATTTTCAGCTTTACATATCACGAGTGAAACTGAAACTTTACTGACGAAAAGATACAGGATTACAGCATATGTGTGTGTGTGTTGAATTTTCTATTACGTATCAGTACATTATAGATATGTTTCTTTATTAGCCACACAGGGCTGAACACAGAGGGGACAAGTTACAAAGTAGAGCTTTTCTTTTTGGGGAGGAGAAGGAAAAAAAAAGGGGGGGGGTAGATTTTCGATCAAAAAGGATCGTAAATAGATAGATAGATAGATGTATACACACACATTTCGTAGACTACTACTTCAGAAAAAATATTGAAATGAGATGTCAGTGTTATTTTCATTTTTGCATAATTTAGATGACAGTTTCTTTACTGTACGCTGTTTATATATACACACACGCGCACACGGAAACACACATACAGACACACATAAACACACACACACCCGTACCTAACACTCACAATCCCACACACACACGCACACACCCACATACACACACACTTCTCACCAACACTACACACTCACACAGACACGCATACAATCATACACACATGGGCATAAACAACACACGCATATACAATAGCAAACGCACGCACACACACGTACACAGCAACGCACATACACACAACATACACATACACACAAACACACACGCACGCACAGAAAACATACACATACACACACGCGCACATACAAA
>NC_068985.1:56088331-56091367 GCF_001194135.2 Octopus bimaculoides | reverse complement strand
CATCTCCCTTTTTCACTCTCCTATCTTAGAAAGAACTTTTCCCCCACCACCTCCTCTTCCGGTCTTTTCATAATGTAACCTCGTGGGCATCGGTACCATTTTCCTCTTTCTCCATTCTTCCATTCTCCGAACTTTCCATCTTTCCGACGAAGGGCTACGCCCGAAACGTCATATACTCACTCTTTCCTTTCCTGAGCGTCCAATAATACTATCCATATCACGTCCTCACTTTGTTTTTTTGTGTTTTTGAACTATATATATATATATATATATATATATATATAATTGCAAAAATTGGAGTCAACAAGAGGGAGTACGGTTGGACATTTAATCACTACAATTGTTTCCATGCAACATAGTTCTCCAGGCATGCAGGTACTTGATTATGCCCGTTTCCCTGCATTATGATAACTAGTAGTGTTTTCTCAGGCAATATATAAATATTGTCTCTGTAAGTTCAAAATCCTCGGCTTCAAGAGCATACATTCTGTCTGTCGTGGCCTGAATTTAGTAGTAATCACTGAGCTTATCAGGGGATGTTGTTGCTGAAGGGCCATTGGTAAACTGCTTTGGATGTGTAGATGTAGTTGGATGGTGAGTCTGTTACTGTTAAAGTGATTGCCATTTTAAAGGGATTGGCATTTGATTTGATCACCCTGTTGATTTGTTCTTCATAGTTGGTTACTAACTTCCTACATCATTCTCGAGATCCAGAGCAAATCGCAGAAGGCCTTGATTTGTATACAGAAAATGACTTCCAGGTTGGATTCCAAAAATGGCAGAAATGTTGGGGTCAGTGTATTTCTGTGCAAGGTGAATATTTTGAAGGAGAGAATGTTAAAACTTAGGTAAATAAGTTATTTTTTTTTAAACATAATTAATCTGAGAATCTTTTGTAATCACCTTGTGTATATATTTATATTTATATATAGGAAGACATGGGACAAAGTACTTAAGGACAACCTCAGAATGCCGAACTTATTAAGCAAGATGACAAAGGACCAAGATACCTGGTGCTTTGCTGTACTCAAGAAGATCCGTACTTCACAGCAGAAGTGTTAAGGTTGGTTCCCTCGATGAAGAGGATTGGCCTGCAAGACTCCTGTGCTAGTGCCACATAAAAGCACCCAGCACACTCTGTAAAGTAGTTGGCATTAGGAAGGGTATCTAGCTGTAGAAAACATGCCAAATCAGGCTGGAGTCTGGTGCAGCTACCCAGCTTGCCAGCCCTAATCATACCATCCAACCCATGCCACCAGCATGGACAATGAACATTAAATGATGATGGTGATGTATATATATATCTATGTAGACTAAACAGAACAGGAGGAGACACATGGGATGTAGAGGTGCTGAAGAGATCACAGGATGTGTGATGAAAGGTTTCCAAACAAAGGACATCAAATAAGAACAATAATAAATCTGAAATGAAGAACAGATATATAGTGCATGTGTTTATTTGACAAAATAATATGACTGCCCCAAAACACTGAGTGTGTCGTCATCATCATCATCATCGTTTAACATCCGTTTTCCATGCTGGCATGGATTGAACAGTTTGGCTGAGGTCCGGAAAGCCAGCAGCTGCACCAGGCTCCAATCTGATCTGGCAATGCTTCTACAGCTGGATGCCCTTCCTAACGCCAACCATTCTGAGAGTGTAGTGGGTGCTTTTTACACGCCGCCAGCACAAGAGCCAGTCAGGCAGCCCTGACACGTTCAGAATAATGCATTTTACGGGCCACCAACACGTGGGCCAGTCAGTGGGGCACTGGCATTGACCACGTTCGGATGGTGCATTTTACATTGGCACAGGAGCCAGTCAGGAGGCATTGGCCACAGCTACGATTTTGGTTTTACTTGACTCAATAGGTCTTCTCAAATATATAAATATATGTATGTATGTATATATATATATATATTGTGTGTATATACATATATATATACAAACACACAAACATATACATATATACATCCATACATACATATTCTTTTATTTTTTGCTTCAGCCATTGAACTACAGTCATGCTGGTGCACTGCCCTGAAGGGTTTAGTTGAACAAACAGTCCCCACAGTACCTATTTTTAAACCTGGTACTTATTCTATCAGTCTCTTTTAGCTGAAGCACTAAGTTACAGAGGATGTAAACAAACTGGCACCAATTGTCAGACAGTAGTGAGGGACAAACACAAAGACATGTACATGGATAAAAACATACATATATACGAGGCAAAGTCAAAAATCATCCACACTTTCACCATAACATATCATTATTATTGTCACACTGCCTTCTGCACATGCATGCTTATAGTTAGTACTATTGTGGTCGCATGGTCAAAGTTTGAACCTGACCATGCCATTTTTCTTTCTGGCTTTACAGTGTAAGCATGGCCACACCACTAGCAATGTACACCAAAGAAGAACAAAGAGCAGTGATATGATTTCTCTGGTTGAAAGGTGTGTCAGGTTCTGAAATTCATCAGAGGCTTTCAACACAATACGGGGACAGTGCACTACTGTGTAGAAATGTGTATGAGTGGATACAGAAGCTTAAAAGTGGCCAGACAAGTGTGGCACACAGAGAGGGAGCAGAATGCCCATCAACCTTCACCACTGACGAAAAAATTCAGTAATTCAATAGATGATAATGGTGAACCGGTTTACCATCAACACTTCATGGATCACTGCTTTTAGTTCTTCTTTGGTGTATATTGCTAGTGGTGTGACCATGCTTACACTATAAAGCCAGAAAGAAAACTGGCATCATCAGGCTCAAACTTCAATCATGTGACCACAATAGCATCAACTATGAGCAGACATGCACAGAGGACAGCATGACAATAATGAAGGTATGTTATGGCGAAAGTGCATATAATATTTTTACTTCTCATATATATACTTATATATATATATATATATGTATATATATTTATATGTATATATTTATATGTATATATATATTCATATGTTTATATATATATATTTATATGTGTATATATATATATATACATATATATACATATATATATATATATA
>NC_068985.1:56087140-56087855 GCF_001194135.2 Octopus bimaculoides | reverse complement strand
CTCTGGCAATGATCACGCTTGAACGGTGCTCTTAGCACTCCACTAGTACAGGTGCCATTTCGCTTTCGCTTGCCCCAGCAGGTCTTTGCAAGCCGAGTTTAGTGTCCAATGAAGGAGACGTTGGCATGGGGGCCAGTCGTCGAATTTAGTTTGATTTCGATTTCACTTGCCTCAACAGGTCTTCGCAAGCGGAGTTTAGGGTCCAATAAAGGAAAGGTACGCATAAGTGGGCTGGCTACATCCCTGGCAGAGGCCTTGGATTTTGGTCTCACTGGGCTTGTCAGGTCTTCCCACGCACAGCATATTTCCAAAGGTCTCAGTCAGAAGTCATTGCCTTAGTGAGGCCTAATGTTCAGAGATCGTGCTTCACCACCTCATCCCAGGTCTTCTTGGGCCTGCCTCTTCCATAGGTTCCCTCAACCGCTAGGGTGTGGCACTTTTTCACACAGCTATCCTCATCCATTCTCGCCACATGACCATACCAGCGCAATCGTCTCTCTTGCACACCACAACTGATGCTTCTTAGGTTCAACTTTTCTCTCAAGATACTTACACTCTGTCGAGTATGCACACTGACATTACTCATCCATCGGAGCATACTGGCTTCATTCCTTTCGAGCTTACACATGTCCTCAGCAGTTACGGCCCATGTTTCACTGCCATGAAGCATGGCTGTTCGTACACATGCGTCATACAGTCTGTCTTTTACTCTGAG
>NC_068985.1:56075429-56086894 GCF_001194135.2 Octopus bimaculoides | reverse complement strand
TTCCTTTGATATTGCTGCACCTCTTATGTGTCCATAGCTTGCACTGGGTACATCTTATAGAGTTTCTACCTACGCCTTTTCTACAGATTGAGCAGGGCCATCTACCTGAAGGGATTTGTGTTTTGTCTACCTTCCTACTTATTAGGACTTTGGTTTTAGCTAAGTTGACTCTAAGGCCCTTCGATTCTAATCCTTGCTTCCACACCTGAGACTTCTCCTCTAGTTCTGATAGTGACTCAGCAATTAGCACAAGGTCATCAGCATAGAGGAGCTCCCAGAGGTATCCTGTCTTGAATTCCTCTGTTATCGCCTGGAGGACTACCTCTACCTGGAATTCTTCACTGTACTCATTACCAACCCTCACCTTACTGACAGCGTTCATGTACATGGCTCGCACAGCTCTCACTAACCATTCATCTATCCCTAGTTTCCTCATTGACCACCAGATAAGTGATTGGGGGACCCTGTCAGAGGCTTTCTCCATGTCAACGAAAGCCAGGTACAGAGGTTTATCTTTGGCTAGGTATTTCTCCTGCAGCTGTCTTACCAGAAATATAGCATCAGTGGTGCTTTTCCCTGGCACAAACCCAAACTGCATCTCATCTAAACTGACTCTCTCCCTAATTAGTTGGGCAATGATCCTCTCCTAGACTTTTATTACCTGATCCAACAACTTGATGCCTCTGTAATTATTTGTATCTAAAGCATCACCTTTACCTTTGTAGCAGTTGACTGTGGTGCTGCTACACTAGTCATTGGTGTCACCTGGTTAGCTATATGGGTGACTAGGCTATAGCCGACACTGCCAGATATTTTGAGCATCTCTGTAGTGGTTGCTGATGGGCCGGGTGCTTTCCCTGTCTTCATACTCTTAATTGCTTTATCTACCATGGTACTGTCAACTCGGATAGCTGGTCCCTCAGTTGCGTCGACATTCAGCAGACTCTCTTTCTCTCATTCATTCTCTTTATTGAGTAATCTTTCATAGTGGCATCTCCAAACCTCTCTTTTTGCAGCCACATTTAGTACAAGTGAACCATCATCCATGCGGACACATTTCTCTCCTACGACATCACGATTCTCTTTCACACACTGTCTTGCAACACGAAATACCTCAACTCTTTGGTCCTCACGGCGCAGAACATTGGCAAATTTTTTCTTATCTGCTTCCCCACTGGCTAAATAAACCTGTCTCCTAGCTTCCCTTCTGGCAGTCTGATACAATTCCCTGCTACCACCGTTCTTCCAGTCCTTCCAAGCCTGTTCCTTTTCTCTAATAGCCCTGTCAACCACATTGTTCCACCACCACCATGTTATGTTGGGTCGAAAGGGATCTTTGCACCCTCCACAGATCTGGTTAGTGGCCCTCAGCAGGTTGTCCCATAGAAACCTCCAGTTGTCTTCCACATCATGTGATGCTATATCCCCTTCTATTTCGTCAAAGGCTTCGAGTAATATGTCTCTAAATCTCTGTCCATTTGCAGAATCTTTAAGCTTCCAGACCCTTCTCCTCCATGCTGGTCGTCTTCTAAGCAACCACTTAGCCCTGATTCTGAAGTCACTAACTACTAGTCTATGTTGTGGGGTACATTCTTCACCTGGGAAGGTTTTAGCATTTATAAGCCATCTTTCCCTTTTTCTGGCGAGGATGTAGTCAATTTGGCTAGTGCGTCTGCCAGAATGGTAGGTGACTAGGTGACTGGCAGGTTTCCTGAAGTTAGTATTGCAAACCGTAAGGTCATTTGCATCACAGAACTCCAGCAGCCTGGTTCCCTCCTCATTGCTGGAACCAAAACCATAGCCTCCATGTACGCCATGGAAGCCCTCTGCATGTTCTCCAGCATGTCCATTGAAGTCACCAGCCACAAAAGAAGGTCCCTGTCATTCGTCATTGAGGTAGTCTGCAAGAGGGTATCATAAAATCAGTCTTTCTGTCCGTCGGGTAGCCCGGCAGAAGGGCATAGGCTGAGATAATGGTTGCTAACCCATGATGAAGGACTAATCTAATCTTAAGTATTCTATCGCATACTCTGACTACCTCGATTAGCTTATCCACCCATTTCTCCACAAGAAGTATACCCACGCCCCCAACCCCATCTGTGTTCTTTGCCTGTGAGGAACCTAGCAGAACCTCCTCTCCACTGTACTTCTTGGAGGCAGCAGATATCGACACATCTGGTGGAGGGGGTGGGAGGGCAGGTGTACCATGAGCAGAGTAAGGCAGAGAGAACAAGAGAGGGGGCTTAGTGATCAGAGCACCAGGGAGAAAAATATTCTTTTTGTGTAGCATAGTTTAACGAGACAGCAAATGTTGATAATAGTAAAATAGAATTGAAAAATCTGAGAGTTTCTGGTCCACTAATCTTAAGAAAGAATTAGAGAAATAAGTGACTGTGTGATAAACTTGAATAAATGAATGAATGTGATGACATGTTAATGAAATAGACAGAATAGTGAAAAGAACTATGTAAGGGGTTATGATCTGCACTAAATAGAAGGGTATGAATGAGGTTGAAAAGACGTGTGTGTGTGTATTTGTATAAAGGAAGAAAAAGAATATGAAGATTAGGAAGTTAACAATTGTTTATTGTTAACAGCAAATTAATCATCATACCTTACAGCTGTTTCAATTAATACATAGTAAATATTAAATTTTTATGACTTGAGCTTAATATCTTCTGTGGGATAAAAAATATACCCTTGGATGTTTCATGTGTGTTTATGGAATCATTATAGAAGACTGAATGATGTGGTTTATGATTTGTATTATTATATGTTAGGGCAAAGTGTTTATAGGTTGATTGGCCATAAGATAGAGTAGCTAAATAGAATTAGAATGATAAATGAATAAATTAAATAGAGAGGATAGAGGAAATTTAAATATAAATGGGGTAAGTTTATAGTTAATAAAAGAATGAGATATTCATTTATAAGGTATAAATCAAGTTATGAAAATTTCTATATATACAAGTATGCACGTGCATATATATATATATATATATATATATATATATATATATATATACACACACACATATATGTATCCATACGTCCATATATATACAGAGACAAATGCATATACTCAAAAATATACATACATCCACACGTTGACATATCCGTGCATATATGTATATATGTATATATACATATGCATGCACAAATACATCAATACATATGCACACTCACACATGCATGTATGTACATATATGCATTTACACTTTTTACCCATCACCCTTATTTATATTTAAATTTCCCCTATCATCTCTATAAAATTTAGTGTTGTTTACATTTAGTGATGACTCCATGTAACCTTAGCGAGCGAGTTTTGCCAAATTACAAGGACGTACTAAAATGTGTTTTATTTGAATGAGTAAAAGAAAAGAATATTGTTAAGAAAAATCCTTCAATTAAACAAATTATGAAGACCACAGCAGAAAAGATAATTTACTTTGGCAAAAGGCATCCATCCCTTGTGTTACGATTGAGTTAGTTAAACTGAAAATCTTAAACTTTTAAAGGATTGTAGAGAAGAAAATTGATCCATAACAATGAATGTAACAAATAAAATGAGAAACAGCAAGCATGTTAAATTGATTTTTCGTACATTATTCAAAATTTTAAGTGGGCTGCAGAGCCTAAACATGTAAATGTAAGTACTTCAGACTTTAACATAGTTGTTTCTAAAGGATTTTGTAATAAAAAATATATTCTCAAAAAAATATTTCAGAAACCTTTATAAAAAGTACCTTTTTCACACCACCCTAATATACATACATACACACACACACACATATGCACACGCACACACACATACGCGCACGCACACACACACACACACAACTGTCACATACAATGCAAGGCAAGAAAAATGTAATACTACTGAAGGTTAGCAGGTCAAATCTTTGAAGTCACTGTCACCCACTTCTTATAAAAGTATTATTCATACATACACTATTTTTTCTTTTCTTATTTTATTTTATTTTATTTTCACAAATAGTTTGAATTTCATTTTCATTTGCACAAATGTTTTACCTGACAGCTTTATCCACTTCACAAAGCCTTTCTATATTCTTTCAAGCTTTTTTAAAAACACTATAACATTTTTTTTTTAAATACAACATTACTCAATATGACTTCAAGTTCTGTAAATAGTAGATATTTTAAGTTTTCTCAACTTTTGAACTATTTTAATCGATTTATTTGTACCTCTGATGAGAGAAATGTGACTATTTGTACTGGGTGGAAAACTCGCCATATACAAACGCATTCCTCAAAACAATCGTAAGGTTCTGTAATACAGCTTTTCTTTGGATTGTAATATTGGAGCACTTGAAACCTAACATCTCGACGAATGTTTATGTACTTTATATTCACATGATAAAGGAACTTGACCTATGAAAATCTGTCATCCACTTTGATTTGTGTTATATATATATACACACAAGTGTGTGTGTGTGTGAATCATCTACACATCAGAAAAGAGCACACACTGAGTTTAGTGTTTGATTGTTGGAAGAAAAATTATCCAACACTAAAGAAGTGATGAATAAAATTTTTATTTTGATCGAGTCAGTCTCTTGCTACATTGAGTTTTGCTTGTGAATATGTGTGTTCATGTGTAAGGGTGTATGTATTGATGCCATTCTCAGTTTAATGGAGAAGTTGGTAATTGTTCAGTTTAGGGATATTAAAAAAGTAAATAAAAATTTAAGGGGAGATGACTGGTAAAGGGACATAAATACTGGATATTATTTACTTTGAAATAGATCAGAATGGCACGTGGAAAATCAGTGGGACCACAGTTCATTGTTCCTGAAATTGAAATCCTCAAATGTGAATCAATCTTGGAGGAATATTGGAATATCACCCAATTAGCCAAATCACGAGACAAGATTCTGCAGGGGTTGGCATGGCATTGACTAATTATGAATTTATACATGTGCAAAAATTGTAATTCGCCCTGTTACCTTACTACAGTATTTATGTTAACAGTAAGTTGACTTATTTATGTCCCTTTACTAGTTATCTTCCCCCTTAATTTTTATTTACTTTTTTAATATCCCTAAACTTAAACAATTATCAGAGACATTTTATGATGTAATTCATTAAGTAATCAGAAAGCATGCTTAACTTGTATATCAGTCATAAACGTATGCTTTAGTTAACAGAAATTTTTACACAAAATCAGTAGGAAGGTGATGTATCGAGGAAAGTAAAAGAATAGATACTATGTTATTTTGATATAGCATTGTTATATAAAGAAAGCATTGTTATATACTGTGAAATAGGCAGCAAGTTGGCGTCAAAAAAATGCCTTGCAACATTTGTCATATCACTTTGTTCTGAATTCAAAACTCACTAAGGTTAACTTTGCCTTTCATCCTTTCAAGTTAGATGAAATAAAGTACCAATCAAATGCTGGGGTCGATAGTATTGACTAACGCCCTTCCCTAAAAATTAATGACATTCTTCCTGAATTAGTAACTTTTATTATAAATTAAATTATTTGTTAGTGAAATGACCTTTGCAATTTTGTATGATCTGCCATACATGTTTGCCGACATAAGCACACAAGTGTTGCCTGTACATGTATTCAAAACATTATTGTAAAATATATTTTTTTTATTCTTTGTCATTTATGGTGAACATTCAAGATACACATTACAGCTATTCATTGCTTTCTATGTTATGTGAATTATTGACAATAGACATTTTCTTATCTGTGAGATTTTCGTGAGATCTTGCTCGGTTTTATTAATGTTCTTGCCTTATGAACTTTAGCAATTAATTGAATAAACTAATTTTATGGCTGTTGTTAAATGATTGACTACTTTTTATTTTATGCTACTTTGTCCATAAATATACTAGAGTATCAGTGACAATGTTGTCTAGACAGTTGAATATTGATGACAAGATCAGATGCATTGAAGAAGAATATTGGTGACCTGTCATAGATACCATAGACATAGAGTATCAATACTTGGGGTTATAGAAACAATGAAATAGAGTATCAGTTAACCAGGTGGCAAATACAGTGGAGTATTGGTGACAAGGTCACAGATGCAGTGAAATGGAGTATCAATGATCAGGTTATAGATGCAATGGAGTTGACAGCAGAATGCGAGTAATTTGCTTATAAATCCTTTGAAGTTATCCCGCATGAGTTAGAATCTCATCCACCTTGTTAAAAGTGTGTTCTTCAATGGTTTAAATGCCAGTATTGCATGCTGGAGTGTAATGACAGAGGTTTAATGACAAAGTTTGCATCAGGCTAATTATCAAAAGAACAATATTTGATTGATTATTTGCATAGCCATTTATGAAGTTGATTATAATGTTAGCCGTTACAATATATATAAGAAATGTAGAACCTCATCAGATTGTTTGTGTGTACACAGCTTGTTTTTCAATGCTGTAGAAAAGTCTCTGGTTCCATGGTCATTGTGTGTGGGAGCTAGCTTCATCACTGTGCTGCGAAAGAGAAAGGCAGAGTAGAACAATCAAGGTGGAATGATACATTAAGAGGTTTACTTTCTGATGCGATAATCAACATACTGACAGACTTTCTGTCTGTCCAGGGACAGTTAGTCAAAGAGAGAGATAGCTATTTGCTTATGTTTCTATAACTTGCTGACAAAAGTAGGTTAAACTAAAAACAATAGGGTTTTTCATCCCTAATCAGAATTGACCAAAGAATGCCCTGGGGAAGATCAAGAGTGCAAAAAAAGGCTGAAGCAATAAACTAAGGATTTGTTTGACAATGTGGGAAAATGTGGATTTGGTTTCGAATCCTGGGTTAGCTGTTCTGTAGCTGTTTTGCTACAAGATCTTCAACGCAATTCTTGTTTCTCCTTAGTCTCGCTACAAGATGACCCCCACCCCACCCATTGTCAGTTCCAAGTACCTTTTATGCCTTTTCTCTGCTGAAGAACTGCATAGATAGCCACACAACTAATACTGGAATCATTTCCTCCACTTCTACATACTTGTTGGTACAACAGAAAGGTCAGAAAGAAAAGAAAAGTGACATTGATATTCCTGCACTAGTAGTACTGTAGTACTCTACAGATAATTAATCATATAACCATTAATAAGAAAAAAGAAAATTTTGCAATATATCAAACAGAAAAATGACAAAATTTGTATTCTTATTGATGAATGAACAAGCCAGGACATTAAAGCCAGTCTAACAGTTTATTTGAAATGTAAAATGAAATGATAAGGATGGTGATTTCCATTTTGTGTTTTTAGACTGAAATAAATAACCTGCTCAGAAAACTGCAATTGTTTCTAATTTTCTATATAAGCATTTCATCTGATGCTTACTTGAAACTAGTGAAAGGGCAAATGTAAATCATTCATTCACAAGGATGTATGTCACTCTGACTGGAGTAACTCTCCTCTTAATACAAATCCTGGAAAAAATGCTACAGGAAAAATGACACAGTAAAAATATCACTGGTAAAAATACCACAATAAAATATCACAAGTAAAAATGGAGTCCATGTTTAACTTTTTTTCCAAAATTGGAACAGACAGAGGAAGTTACAATTTTACACTCTACCATCAAAATATATTCATCATTTTTATCCTTATGAATCAGTACACTGTACTACTAGGGTAGTTTAACCAACTGTTTGTTTTTATCTGGGCCTGCACAGATGCCATTTTTTCCAATAGGCTCTTTTGATTTGTTGATCAACCATTTTTATTATGGCATTTTTTACTGTGGCATTTTTCCTGGTCATTCTCAATTCTGCCAAATACAATCTATTTAGTTCCGGCATGTATTTCAACGGTTTGCATAAATGCAGTGAGCCAGAACAAATATCTACAAGGCATCCAGTCAACATTCTTACAACATCACTAATCCACCATTCTAGGTTGGTACTTTTGTATCAATCTCAAAAAGTTGAAAAGTAAAGCTGACCTTGGCAAGATTTGATCTTAGAGCACAGACAATTATAAAAAAATATCTACAAGGCATCTATCTAGAACTCATTTTTATATTTCCGACAATCGATTGCCCTAATTTGTTACTTTGAAAAGATAAAAAGTAAAGTTGATCTTGGTGGGATTTGGTCCCTGAACACAGAAAATCAGAACAAATATTGCAAAACATAACAACTGATGCTCGAAAACAACTCTGCCAATTCGACACCCTACTACTAGATACCAAATTTACTTTGGTAATTAATTCTCAATGAATATTATACGGAAATGATAATCCGGTTATGTCTTAATCACAGATTACAAGCTGTAGTAGGGGATTCAGTCTGAGAAGAAAGTTTTTAGGGTTTTTTGGTTTGTTTGTTTGTTTTCCGTTAACATTTTTAACACCAAATTAGTTGCAGCTAGCTGTTTACACAGAAAAAAAAATGGTTGCAAAATAACAAGCAACTGTTACATTCTTTTTTGTTGTTTTTTTTTTTGCGACCTTGTTGCACTGGGTTTTAAATTCACAGTATGCACATACACTCATGTGCATACATACTCATGCACACATGCACATGCATACTCATGCACCACACACAAACACACTTCCTTCTGCACGCACACACACACACACACATTCATATAGACACAAAACAGAAAGCACGCTTTATTTCTAACTAGTATATCATTTGAAAACGTAAGCTTTAGTTAACAGAAATACACATGTACACACATATACCCTGTCAAATATCTGGTCGTGTCATGATGTATATGTCAAATAGTTTTGTAAACAAACGTTAATAACGTCAGGAGCGAAATTACCAGATTAGGTTACAAGAGCAACAGCAGACTACTTTATTGTTTAACTTCAGCTCCTTACTATTGCATTTCAGCCTATTTTTATAAATTTTGAGGACAACAATAACAGTCAACATATCTTCTTTTATCTATAAACTAGTGCTTCCAGTTATATGTCAGATATCACCTTTGTCCCCATGGGTATTATCAGGAAATATGGCATGCATACAATAATTATAATTTCTCTTCTTATCAACATTGTTCCCTCTTGACAAGACAAAGAAATTTTTGGCTGTCTTTGCAAGCAACAAATTTGGTTTCAAATCCAGGCAGGGCCAAACGAGATCCTACAAGTTATTTATAATAATAAGTGGCGTCATATCGGGGTTAAAAGAATGACGCATACAATATTAAATATGCTAAGACAATCTGAAAACAATAGAAACTTTTAAACGTTTACCGGTTTTTATGAAATTTTGGAGTTAACAGACTTGAGTTAACGGAAGCGAAATATAACAGAAGTTAATTAGTCAGATAATGATTTTCAAAGTTAACTTAAAAGTTAAATCGTTAACAAAAATTTCATACCTTGGTGTGGAATAATGATTGGAGTGAAAGAGAGAAGAGGACCAGTCAGCATTCCCCAGCGTCTGAATGTCCACAAGGTATATGATGTTGAGGTTAGGAAAGAGCTTCAGACTCGCTTGTCCAGCATTGAAAATATTGCAGCATGGGAAGATTTTCGAGACCAGGTTCTTCAATGTGCAGCTGAAACACTGGGATATGCTACTGCCAGACACACAGACTGGTTTGATGAAAATGATGTTGAAGTTCAGCGACTATTGGTGGTAAAGCGCCATGTCTACAGTGTATTGCTACACAGAGAACTGTCTACTGTGCAGCGAAGTCTAGCACTTGCCCACTATAACAGTGTAAAATCACCACTGCAGCGATCTCTCAGGAAGATGCAGAACACTTGATGGGAGGATCTTGCACATGATGTTCAGGCTGCAGCTGATGCAAATGACAGCAAGAAGCTTTACTATCTTATGAAGCAAGTTTATGGGCCTAAGAGCTCCACATAAGCTCCTTTACTTTCCAAGGGGTCTTCCACTCTGTTTACTAAATCAACAGAAATCACAGGTCACTGGATCGAACACTTCTCTGAATTCCTAAACCATGAGTCAGTTGTGGATGAAACAGTGATTGATACTATGCAACAAAGACCTATCATTGGCTCCTTAGACTCTTCGCCCTCAATAGATGAAGTAATGACATCAATAAGTAAATTGAATCTTGGTAGGGCACCTGGAAAGGATGGAATTTGTGCTGAGGTCTTGCGATTTGGTGGTAATTACATCACATAGTCCCTTCATGAACTTATTAGTGCAGTCTGGAGGGATGGTGCAATCCCTAAGGACTGGAAGGATGCAATTATTCTTCCTCTATATAAAAGAAAAGGAGCCAGAACAATGTGTGGTGACTACAGAAGTATTGCTCTATTATCAGCTGCTGGCAAATATTCTTCTTACCCGTCTGAATGGGTGTCTCATAAATGATATCCTATCTGAATCTCAATGTGGCTTCCGATCTGGTAGAGGGTCAATGGATATGATTTTCACAACAAGACAGATGCAGGAGAAGTGCTATGGGCAGAATATGGATCTTGTCCAGGTATTCATTGATTTAACAAAGGCCTTTGATACTGTAAATAGGGCCTTTCTATGGAAAATATTTGGTAAACTTGGACGTCCGGATCACTTTGTATCTATAATTAAATCATTTCATGATGGGATGGAGGCTTGGGTCAATGTTGGTGGTGGCATGGCGGGACCCATTCCTGTAGAGAATGGTGTCAAACAGGGTGACATCCTTGCCCCAACTTCCTTTTCTTTGTACTTTGCTACTGCTTTTACTCATGCTTTTGCTAAGGTTAGCTCTCTCGGAATATATGTCAGATATCGATCTTCTAGCTGCCTCTTTAATCTTCGCTGATTTGCTGCCAATTCAAAGGTTCTCCAGTCTAATATTCATGATCTCCTTTATGCAGATGACTGTGACTTAGTCACTCATACAGTGGATGACATGTAAATACTCATGAATTGCATTTCTGCTTCTTGCAAGGCATTTGGACTTGGCATTAGCCTGGACGAGACTGTTGTAATGTTCCAGCCTGCACCAGGAAATCCATATGTGAAACCAGCTATCTTGGTTGAAGAAACAATTCTGAAGGTAGTAGACAAGTGTGTCTACATGGGCAGCACACTCAGCCGTTCTTGCTCCCCGGATGAGGAAATATCTTTCAGGTTGCAGAGAGCAACTAATTCCTTCCAGTCTCTTCCGTCTTGTGTCTGGTTCCAGCATGGCATCACAAGGCAAACAAAAGTTGCTGTGTACCGTGCATGTGTACTGACATCGCTCCTCTACTCATGTGAGACAGGGACTCTATACAAACATCAGGTAAGGGTCCTTGAACGCTTTCATCAGAGATGTCTCAGACACATTCTCAATGTTGGCTGGACCTCAAAAATTCCAGACACACAGGTCCTGAGGACAGCTGATATCTTGAGTATTGAGGCAATGGTGCACAGGCACCGGTTACGTTGGACTGGACACCTTATTATAATGAAGGATAGCATGATTCCTAAGCAGACGATATATGGAGAACTTGTGAATGGTAGGAAACTCCGGCAGAAACCAAGGCTGCGATTTAAGGACTGTGTCAAGTCCTC
>NC_068985.1:56072427-56072764 GCF_001194135.2 Octopus bimaculoides | reverse complement strand
ACGTGACCTTATTAGGGGCCGTGATTGGTCAGTTTGCGTTCTGGCGGGAAAGGTTCGAAGAAGTTGCCGATTCGAATAATAATCAGTCACGTGATAAGGAATGGGTTCTCTACTACGCTCGCATTTATTTATATTTAAATGAGAAGATTGTATGTAATGGCGATAGTAGTTTGTATCTAATGGCGATAGGTAGTTTCACTACATATATATATACACCATTAAAACTTTTTACAGTAGCAACAATGGCTGTAACAGTAACAATAAACAGTATTCACATTTAGATGCTCACACATTCATATATAAATGAAGTGGGGGGGGGGATGGGGGGCGTGCGGCC
>NC_068985.1:56071520-56072417 GCF_001194135.2 Octopus bimaculoides | reverse complement strand
GAAGTGGGGGGGGGGATGGGGGGCGTGCGGCCGGCGTGCGCGAACATGTTTCCACCTTTGAGTAAGACCTAATTTAAAAGTATGTCACCTTAAGTCACGTAGCACTGTGTGTCAAGGAAACAAATGACCTGCAGATGTCCTTTCACTTGGCTTGTGTTTTATAATTTTATCTTCTTCAAACTTTTATATTGTTCATCTTGCATTTTAAAACAGCTTATCTCATGATCAAAGCAACATTTACGATACAAGTCGTGGTGGTGGTGGTGGCAAAATGGATAGGATGGGGTGTCAGGTGTCTTCAGAAACCCGTGAGAAAAAATTAGGCCATGTAATCTGACGTGTGTGAGTGCGTGTCTTGTGTAACTGTTTGAAAAGTATATATAACAAGCAATAATGTGTGTTATGACTTAATGTGTGTTATGACTTACTTTGTATTATTTGTTTCTTTGTTAAGACGGTGATCTGGCAGAAACCTTAACACATCGGGCGTAATGCTTAACGGTATTTCGTTTGTCTTACGTTCTGAGTTCAAATTCCGCCGAGGTCAACTTTGTCTTTCATCCTTTCGGGGTCGATAAATCGAGTAACAGTTGCATACTAGGGTCGATCTAATCGACGGGGCCCCTCCCCCAAATTTTCGACCCTTGTGCTTAAGAGTAGAAAAGATTATTTGTTCCTTTGATATGAGCAGAGTCAGCGCAGCTGATATGTAGTGAACGGGAGTTGTTTGTTAAAAGTGAAGTGGGGAGGGTACAATTTGCATGGATTTGCATGAAAGTGCTTAAGAAGGATCACAAACTATGTATTGTTTCATAGTAGAAGAGGGGGTTAATACGATTTTGCCCAGAAGTCACGTTTTCAAATTTTTATTTTCCCCCCATCTCCACCGCAATTTCT
>NC_068985.1:56065188-56071193 GCF_001194135.2 Octopus bimaculoides | reverse complement strand
TATGTTTCATGCATGTGTAGAATTGTACTAAAATAGCAGACGTAAAAAAACATTAGAGCACCACCAGAAAACCCGACATGCTAGAAACAACAGGCAAACGACATTATTTCTGAAGGAACTTCCGCGCTTTCCAAAAAGGTAAAAGTGAAACATTGGGAGTTTGTAACTTTTTGAAAGTGGTGAGGTGATGGGTGGATGTTTGCGAAGGAGATTTTAGTGCTTCTTTAAGAAAAAAGAAAGAAAATTCCTAAAGATTTGTACTCTCTCTTTTGTATATATGTATGCATGTGCATGTGTGTGTGAGAGAGAGAGAGAGTGACTGCATTTCCTCAGTCGAGCTGTTTCTGCTTATCTTGACAAAACATTAATATGTTGATGTAAAGATAAAATCATCAAAACTTGCAAGTAAACTTCAGGAAAAAATGCCTTTGCAACTTATACAAAAAAATAATACCCGTTGGTCCAGTACTTATGACAGGATTGAGAGGTACATCCAACTCAAGCCATTTTTAGACTCTTTTCAAGGCAATCCAAAGCTGGTTGATTATCTGTTGACTCCACGCAACTATAATGATCTGCAGACTCTAAAAGACAAATTAGGAAAGCTACACTCAGTAACAGTTGCCTTGCAAAAGACAGAAATAGATTTGGGAGATGCTCGAATTCTTTTTGACAAAATTCTCACATTGTATCCTTATGAGGACTTTTAAAAATATTTGCTTCCATCGGCAGCCATTGTGCAGAGCCCAAATTTTGAATGTGGAGTTGTGAATATTATACAACATGCAGAAGCAGAGCTAACTGTGGAGGAAGTGGCTGCTCTACATCAGCTAAAAGTGGTGACAGACATGTCACAACAGTCTAATTTACCTGTAGAAAATGATGATTTTGCTTCAGTTTGTTGGAAAAAACACAAAAAAGATAAAATTTCACTTCAGCAATATCTGAACTGTAGATTTTTGTTACCAATGTCCAACATCTTGGAACATTTCTTCAGCTCAGCAGGTTACACTTTTAATAATTTTCAGCAATACTTAACACCAATGAATTTAGAATTGCAATTATTTCCAAAAGTCGATCACGCTTTCTGGGATGAAGACCTAGTTTCAAAAATCAGCAATCGTTCATGACATTTTGCTATATTAGAACATTTTAATTGTGCTACTCATTTGAGAAACTCTTTCAATTAAAGACCTTCAATTTATTTATTTTCCAACTACTGTACAATGTAGAGTATACATGTTGTTTGTTCCTTATTCTAAATCAATAAAATTGAACTTTGAACGTTTTCTGATAATAAAGTTTTTTGAAACTACAAGACGTACCTTTTATTTTCATATCATTTTGGCTCTTATCTAAATCGAAGCTAACACTCCAAAATATATCGTGTTTTTACCTTAAGTAAAATAATAGACAATTAATGGCAATTAATTGCAATAATTGATTGGCCTGTATCCCAATTAAAATTAATTGATTGCTAGGAAAATAATTGATTAGAAAGGTTGCCTTGAAGAATTTTAATCAAACTTATCAAACCCATTATTTATTTATTTTTTTTTTTTTTTTTTTTTTGTAAAAGTCTGGTACATATACTATTGGTCTCTTTTGCCAAAACACTAATTTATGGAGATATAAACACATCAACACCAGATGTCATGCAATGGTGAGAGATAAACACATACACAAACACACACACACACACACACACATATGCAGAATTTAGGTTAGTTAAAATATGTTTGTGACATATTTCAACAGCTAAAAGGCAAATTCAATGCAGTTACTGTGGGAAAAACTTTTCTTATGTTAAAAAGGTGTAAAAATACTACGCTTGTCCAGTGTCGCCATCTATCAGGATTCTCAGACATCGATGCTTCTAGTTCCTTGTACAACAGGATTCTTTCAGTTTCTATAAGGGTTTGGTTGGTCGGAGGCTATTGTAGAAGACACTAGTCCAAGGTACCATACAGTAAGACTGAACCCAGGACCATGTAGTGGGGGAAGTAAATTTCTTACCACAGAGCCACACCTGCACCTATGGTAACAATATAGTAACAAAAATGTTAAAGTGATATCAATTAAAACCTTCCATTGAAATTTCATGTGAGTTTATGTTCCAAACACCATCTTAATAATGACAGTTATTTTACTAAATTCTGCATTGCTTTAAAAATCAATTCAAACAAAAGTACTATATTTCAATTGAAATATGGAAAAAAAAAATGAAAATCTTAAGGAATTTTCATTATTAAGCATGGAGAAATACATAACTAATATAAACATCTTTCAATTTTATTTTGCAAACAACCATTCTAAAAATGACTTTTACCTCATTCTGTATAAGCCTGATGACACTGTTTCAAGACTGAAGTATTCGACTTCAGCTTCCTAACTAAAAATGTCAGCACTTTGAAATACAATTACTCTAAATAAATTGTAATAAGATTTTAATTCACTGTCATATATTTTCAGTCAAATTTTAAAGTAATTCAATGGTATTTGGTCAAATGGAATTGGTTAAATGTCAAAGGGGAACTCATTTTACTCTAAAAATTTTGCTGAACTCCTGATACAGGTTTCTTTTTGTTTTGATTGTGAACAGATAATTGCATACGATGTGGAACAGTGGTTATAATGTTTATTTTTGTCTTGCGCTGTTTTAGTTTTTGATGTTTTTCCCATTGTTAACTACTTCAACTATGATATTGTGTGAGGTAAAGCATGTAATAAATTGAGTTCAATATGGTGACTGCAATAAGCTTTGTAGAAGCATATTTCATCTTGTAAGATTCTGATAAGTGAAATAGAAATCAGAAGAGCCACAACAACAACAACAAACAGAATAAGTTTATCTTGAATCATCATCATTATCAACATCAACATTAAATGTCTGTTTTCCATGCTGGCATGGGTTGGACAGTTTGACAGAAACTGGGAAGGCCAGGAACAACACCAGGTCCCATAGTTTGTTTTGGCTTGGTTTCCATGCCTGGACGCCCTTCCAAACACCAACCACTTTACAGAGTGTACTGTGTGCTGTTTACATGGTACCATCACCAGTGCTTTTTACGTGACACCAGGGTAACATGTAAAGACCCCTTTTGGTCATGAATAACCATGGGATTGCACCTAGAAAGTTCCCCTCCAAGGCACAAGTCCAGGCATGGTTGTTTATGGAAGACCAGCAGTCACCAATGCATACCCGCTTCCCTTCTTTGTGCCACCAATGTTATCTAGGAGCAAGGAAAAGGCAGATACAGCTTGGCGCCAGTGACATTGCAACTCATTTCTACAGCTGAGTGAACAGAACAATGTGAAATAATGTGTCTTGCTCAAGAACACAACACACAGCCCAGTCTGTGAATCGAACTCAATACCTCATGATTGTGAGCCTGACACTAACCACTAAGCCATACACCACTGCACCAACACCACTGCTTTTTTACATGGCACCAGCACCCACACCAATGCTTTTACATAGCAGCTTGCTTTTAGACTCTCAATTCTGCTGTGGTAGGCAGGTCTTCTTGAGTACAGCAATGTGCCACATATCTAGGTTCCCTGTATATTCATTGATTTGAAAGATGATGGGATAGAATTCAAGGAAGATTCCACTGCAATTTCTTGCAAATCAAGCAACTGCATAGAGACTTCCTCAAATATTGAAGAGTGGAGAGAGTGTGACATGTCCAGACTGTCACATGGTATTCTATACAATAAACCATTGTAGATGTACAGGAATACAGGGAGCGTAGAAATGAGCCAGACAGTGAAGAGAGTACAATATGATCAAACTGACACACTGCACCTTATACATATCACAGCATGTCAGCACACAATAGGTTCCTAAGCTTGGCCAAACTGGGAAGACAGATTAGTCAGTTGTACCTCATTGTTCAGCTGTAAAGACATCCTTGTTTGGACATAAAGGCTGAGGGTTGTTCTCTTGTTATGGTTTCCTGAGTTGCAGGCCTTGATCCATATCCCCACTCATCCCATCCACACTCTGCCATGGACTCAGTCAAGTGTGTCTTAGGCAAGAAACTTAAAACCAAACTGTTTCTGTTGCTGTTTTTTTTTTTTGTTTTGTTTTTTTGTTTTACTGAGAAGTGAGTTTGAATTTAGAGTTTGAGTCATAGTGAATCTTTCATTAGCTCATTACACAACAAGGGGCCACCGCTATGGATACATTGCATTCTCTCTTGATAGAGTTGGTTATCCTCATCATTGATCTTTTAGGATTCCTCTACTCAGCATCAGTTTAAGAAGTACCAATGGCTCAGTTGAGTTCTTCCGCTACTTCTTCACAATCCACCATGCTGCAGTCCCATAACTTTGCCATATCCCTGGGGTGGCTGAACAGATGCTATGCCTTACCAAAGGGTAGGCCATAACTATGCAGGACATAGTCATCATTTTTGTGAGGTATTTTTAAAATACCCACATACCCATTATTATTATTTACCAATTTGTTAAGGTTATGAGCTGGCAGAATTGTTAGCACATCAGGCAAAATACTTAGTGGTATTTCATCTGTCTTTACATTCTGAATTCAAATTCCACTGAGGTTGGCTTTGCCTTTCATCCTTTTGGGATGAATAAATTAAGTACCAGTTGAGCATTGGGGTAAATGTAATCAATTTAATCCCGCCCCCAAAACTACTGGCTTTGTGCCAAAATTGGAAACCAATTTGTTAGAGAAGGAAGGTATGATAGCCAAGGATGGAGAAATTGAGGTGGTTGATGTCCAGGGTCAGTCCACATGATCTTTGTAGACCTTCCCATGTTGGAGAAATTGATGTGGATGATTTTCAGTTTAGATTTCTTTACCTAGATGAGATTTGCCACCTCTGATATAGCAAACAGCAAATAATGGATTCACAAATAGCCACTCAGCCAAATAAATAATCTGGTGTAAACAACTGAAGCCATATTAAATCAAAATATCCATTTATGTATCATCCTTAATATAATGTTTGTCTGTTGATGATGACCAGGACATCACATGGGAGAAGAAGATGAGTCACAATGCATCTGGTTGTAACCAATCAGGCTGATGTGTACTCAGAAGGTTTTACTACAGGTTGGGCACTGGTAGGCTGTTGGGAATGAAGGCAAGGAGTTGGTTCTGGATTTGTACAGCTCATATTTTGTATGTGCTCTGGCAATTCTATTCTGATTGTGTATATACACTGTCGATAGACAAGCTACTTTGAGTTTTGTCTGAGATAATATTTATACATGTTTATTCAGCGTCAAGGACAAATTGAAAGTTCATAACAGCCTGAAGTTATAAAAAATGTTACAAGGGAAAAGTACTGTTGATAGTGGAGAAGGTTGGTGTTGAGCAGGTGTGGGCATTCCATAAGGAGGAGTGAAGGCTGGGAGATATTTTAAGAAACTGGAATTTTGGGAAAGATAGCTTTTTCTTAGAATCATAATCTCAGGATTTGGAAACAAAAAAAAAACAACAATTGAAAAAATTGAGAGAAGTAGTTAGTGGTAGAAGTAAAGAAGGAAGGAAAGAAAGAAAGAAAAAAAGAAAGAAAGAAGAAGAAGAAGAAGAAGCTTCTAGCTTTCATTGCTGTCTTTCTTTACTTGACTGCTATGTCTGCTTACTGTCCCCTCTTTAAACCTTTTATGAAGAGCTGTAATTCACTTGAACTTACATACAAAAGGCAGCAAGCTGGCAGAATCCTTAGCTTGCCTGGCAAAAATGCTTAGCGGCATTTCGTCTGTCCTCATGTTCTGAGTTCAAATGCTGCTAGGGTCAACTTTGCCTTACATCCTTTCAGGGTCGATAAAATAAGTACCGGTTAAGTACTGGGATCGATGTAATCGACTTAGCCTCTCCACTAAAATTCCTGCCCTTATGCCTATAGTAGACAGTGTTATTATTATTATTATTGGTAGAGTGGTGGACACGTTTGAAAGGGCTAAAGACAGATACGTTCCTCTTTGGCCAAGCCCTCACAAACTTTTAAAAGAAAAATGAGGGTGGAGAG
>NC_068985.1:56058018-56064902 GCF_001194135.2 Octopus bimaculoides | reverse complement strand
GCCAATAAAATAATTTATTATTATTATTATTATTATTATTATAGCAACGAGGACGAGGACAACGTCGAGAAGATCAGAAATAACATCTTACTACTGAATGGAAACAGTTTTCAGATTAAGGTTTCATACAGTTATCTCCCTTAGACCATGTGAGACCTTTTGAACTTGTTCGAAATGCAGCAAACAATTTCGAACATAATTTCTTTTAAGTTTGCTTTTCCTCTTGATTTAGACATCCCCCCCCCCTACAGCTTACTTTCTGAATATGCACAACTGTACTGTTTGTAAGTAATAGGGTTGGTCAAGTGCTTTTATTATTTTATTGATAGCACAGGGAACATTCTTCGAAACATTTTTTTTTTTACTTTTCTTGCTTTTTACAATTAGTCCTACTGAAATGAAGCACGGCGTGGGCATATTTGGTGACAAGTCCCACAGATATGAGGTACGATGTCAAGGACAACAGAAATGTGTTATTTATTGACATCTAATTGTGTGAAGGACATTTCTTTTAACACCATGTATTGTTATCCAGTATTGCTATCCAGTAAAATAAAGCACAATAAGGTTAAAATATAAATATAGAATAGTGGTACAACAATGCACCAATATTTACTAGAAATAGCAGTCGATAATATACGACGCTATAGTAAAGGTTCACTGTATGTATACTTTGCCAGGATATACACAGGGAAGCTGGTTAGATTGAAACTGGTTAGATTGAAAATAGTGTAAGTTGCTCAAGTTAGATGCTTTTTATTTACCGAAGATACTTAAATCATGACTTGTTTTCATTTTTGTAGCTGCATAAACTTTAAATGATATTAGAAAACTATGTTTTCAGAGTTATGTCAAGCTTCATTCATGCATCTGCATTTGAGTAAGCCAACACTATCCTTAGAAATGGTGACAATATCAGAAATGTTGAAAAATGGACATTTGAGTTTGTGAAAAATCTTGACGTGGTGGAGCAAAATGGATTTCATTTTTGAAATTAGCACCACCAACATTACCAACAGCAGACAACAAAAGCCATGTTCCCCAATGTTATGGTTCTTAGGTCAAACTAAAATTTAATTATTTGAAATTCTGTTAAATCTTATGGAACACACACATACATATATACAAATGTGTGACTATATTTTTGAATAGATTTAACTGCAGATCGATTTGATTATTAATAGAATTATTAATTGAATTGGTTTTAGTTGTTATCTATTTGAAAATACAGCCACGAAACGTGCATAGTCATTTTATACCATTTACTAGTTATTCTTTTTGTATTTTGTTGATTTTTTGAATAAGGTTCTTGTGATATATTTGTTTTCTGGAGAGTGTGAGTTTAATTCTTCTTTGTTTTGGTTGTTGTGGTTTTTCTTTAAATTATATACATACATATATATATATATATATATATACATGTATGTATGTATGTATATGTGTGTGTGGAGGGGGTGTAAAAATTAACACTTCCTTCCCCAAGCTTAGATGCGAAACCAAATCTAAGAATTCTCGGCCGTCCAAACCACCACGATCAACAGGCGCGAAAACAGGTTTTCTTTGTCCTGTCAAAAAGTGATTGATCATCTCCCTTTGACCTATGACCTCAGCCATGTCAGGCAAAGTTCAAATGGACAGGAGATGACTTATTTAGGTACAAAACATACAAATCTACACCTATACATATGTAGTAACGCCGTGCGCATGCGTGGAATTAAACAGCCAAGCGTTCCCGCTTAATTCTACCTCTTTTACGGTCGGCCGACCATGAGCATGGACGTGATAAGCTGTCTCTCTACATCTTTCGGACTTACACTCGACAGCTCGCTTGTAACTACATACCCACGTCCCAACAACTATGCTCACACACAATCAGAAGTTGTAACAACAAGAACTAAAGATGTATATATTTACCACCTGAATGAATGTTGTTTAAGTTGATAGTCTGGAGTTCAGTGTTCCGTTATATTCTTTAATTTTATAGTAGGAAAGTCAGGTATACATCTAAAGATGTATAACCCACTTTCCACTAAACATACATACATACTAAAATAGCTTGTTGATGTTGCTGAAATTCCAATGAAGGAACCTTGAACCTGTGTCAGAAACCAACTCATTCTCTATTGGCAAGAAATCTTGAAATAAAACTGTATAATGACATACACAGATGCATATATATCACTATTGTGATTTAATGTTTCTGTTTCCATGCTGGCATAGGTTGGATAGTTCAACAGGAATTGATGAGCTCTTCCAAGTTCCAGTGTTTGCTTTGGCATGGTTTCTACAAGTGGATGCTCTTCCTAACACCAACCGCTTTACAGAATGCACTGAGTTTATTTTACATGACACCAGCACTAGTGAGGCCACCACGTAACTTGCAAGTCAAGACCCCTCAATTCAATTGAGTATAGTATTGAAGGACAGGAAAGTATGGTAGACAGATAGGAACAAGTGTCTTGCTGAAAAGGTGAATATATATATATATATATATATATATATATATAGAGAGAGAGAGAGAGAGAGAGAGAGAGAGTACCCTCAAGGTACAAAGTGAATGTGAGAGGGAGGAGAATAAGGATAGAAGAACAGACGGGATGGGTCTGTGAGTAGATAATTTCAAAAGAGTGTGAAAAGTGCGTGACTGATGATCAGAGATGGGGATGGAGGTGAAGACAGTGAATATCAGTTTGGGGAGGGGAGAAAATAAGAGTGGATAAGGGAGGAGGAGAAGGAAGAGGTGATAGGGGACAGTAAAAGGGATAAATGTAGGCAGATAAATGGTATCGATCACCTGACTGATTGGGGGATGAGTGTTAGAAGACGAGTCGTTTCAATAAAGTAGTTTCTACTTAAGACAACCAATAGTCAAGAGGGTGGATTAAGCTTATTAATTAATTATTCGAGGATCTTTCACTTTTTAAAACAAATTATTTTATTACTGTTTCACTCAACCTCTCAGGGGCTGGTGAGATGATGTTACCCTCGACAGCTGACAATTTGACAAAATTGTTCACAACAGTTGTACCATTCCAGGAAAACTTCTCAGCACTTTGAGAGAATTTTCAATTTGTAGTGCCAATCTCACAAGAAAGAAATCCAGATTTCAAAGGTTTGGGGACTTTAGAATTTCAAATAAAGGATTACTTAAAGAAGTCCAGAAAAAAAAAAGCCAATTAGAATTTTTACAGTATTAATAAGCATACAATAAGTTAGTTAGTAATTAATTGATTTAATTCAGGATATTGTTTTTAATTAGTTTATTGAAATTAATGGGAATTAAAAATTTTTAATGTGAAGCCCTAGATAATAAATAACACTTTTCTGTTATTGTTTATCCCTAGTAAAACTATTGTCATTAAAAACATCCCAACTATGATCCTTTTGTTTTTGTATATCTAAGAGTACCTTCACAAAGTCATCATCATTATCATCTAACGACTGTTTTCCATGCTGCACCAAGTCAGAAGTTGGCAAGACCATGAGCTGTACCAAGTTCCATAGTCTGTTCTGACATGGTTTCTACAGTTGGATGCCCTTCCTAACACCAACCACTTAACAGATTGTATTGGGTGCTTTTTAAAGGGAACTAGCACCAGTGCTTTTTACATGGCACCAGAATGGATGTTTTTTACGCAGCACCAGCACCAATGCTTTTTATGTGGTACCAGTACCAGTACTTTTTACATGGCACTAGCACCAGGGCTTTTTGTGTGGCGCCAGCACTGACAGGGTCACCAAGTACCTTGCAAGATAAAAAACCCTCAAATGGGAGTGGGAAGTAGTATTGAGGGGGTGTGACTTTGTGCCAGTTGAGAGGTTAAGCATACAAAGGGAAAGAGATAAGTGCCTTACTGTAGAGTAGATACATGGGTATCCCAGTTGGAAGAGAGTAAGATAAAGAGGATGATTGTAAGAGAGATGATGGTGAAGATGTGTTGGGATATGTCCTCATGGGACATTGGAGGGGAGTGAGAATAGGTGAAGTGATTCTCCTTCAACTCCATATTCCTTGGCCTACAGGCATCCCACTCACTTGAGACATCCTTGCCACATTCACCTGTCTTCCAACAAATTTACAGTGAAGACAGCCCATTCATCTCAACCCTTACCTTCTTTTTTAGATGGAATTTTAAAATGTCAATCAGACCTTGGCTGAAGAGCAAAGTGTCTATCTTCAGTCCTTTCAGTCTCGTCCACTACCAACATCTTTTTGCCAGAATCACTAGATAAAGGAAAACTGCCTATCCTTTCCATTCAATGGCAGTGGGGCAATCTTCACAGCGGAGCTGGCTTATAGCCAAATCTGTCCTACACATGATAGCAGCTGTTCAACATAATTCCACAAGTAATGCTTGAATTCTGTACAAGCATGTGCAGGAAGGTTTCATTATTTGGTGTGCACCTCAGGCAGGTGTGACTGACAGGACTACCGTACCTGTAAAGTTTATTCCGAATCAGCAATGCCTCTTGGTAGCAATGCCAGGACAAGGCAGGGATTTCTGGAAATTATCTATGGGCCCTGACTCAAAAGTTCTCCAGAAAAGATCAGTCAGTTGATTTTCATCACCACCCAAAGTTTCCTTGAGAACATCGTCACTGTTGCCCATCACTAATCCTCTATAGATATGCCATGTTGGAAAATACAACTGCGTTGTCTGACTGGCAGAGGATTGAAAATGTTCAATAGCATTCAAGGTGCCAGGCATCTACCTCAGTCTATGCTTAATCCAGGACTGTAACTCTGTCAGGGAGACCTGTTTTGGAAAAGTCTGTCGACCACACTGGCTCAATGTCAAGGAAATTCTGGAGATGTAGCCTCAGTGCATGTCTGTGCATCATTAACCATGGCATGCTCAGTCTTCCATGCAACAAATGTTGATAGTAAACGAACTGTCTGACCAGTCGGATGCATCCCCTCCATAAAAAGTGAAAGACCAAGTGCTCCAATTAAGTCCACTATAAAGTGGGACAAGGCATGAGTTAGGCAGTAGTAGATGATGGATGCCATGTAGGCATTCTCTACCACTGTTCAACCCTTCAGGAAATAATAACAACCACTGGGAAAATATTTAAAAATACCTCAAATATGGAAAATGAAGCAAAATATTTTTCAAAGGCAAACAATAAATTCTGTTTTCTCACATTCACATATCATTACTACAAATGTGTCTGTATGATTTAACGATCATTTATAGAATTTATTCAGAAGTTATACAACATTTTTAGGAAAATTTAACTCCTAAAAATGTTACATCACTTTTCAAAAAGTTTGACACCAGCTAACATGATAATTGCATTAAAAAGGCTAAATAATATTTTCAAAAAAATTATCACGGCATCAAAAAAAAAAATCCTACGAATTTTTGAAATCATACAAACAGTTTTTTAAATTTAATTACCGATTGTTTAAAGTAATCTCAGTCGTATATAACAATGTAGTAAGTAAAGCAGTAGTATATAACAATGTAGTTAGTAAAACAATTACGTTGCGCAAAATAAAGTTTCGTTTATAATATTACAATCCAGTTTTTAGTTGTACCCTCCCGCCATATCTCTTATTTGGCGCCAAATGCAAGATCATTAGTTACAATAACAAACATGGTTCTTCAGAACTCTGGTAAATTTAAAGCAGATACAGATGGCGAAGCTGTAGTGTAAGTAAATATACGTATATTTATTTATTAATTCATTCGTTTATTGCGTTATTTCTTCTAATTCTCTTTTGTCAGTAAAAAAGTTCGATTAGAAAGTTATTTTTCTAAAATGTTACTTGTTACTTTTTATATTGAAAATTGTCAGCGAAAATTAATTCATAAAGTCTTAACTGATTAATATATTTTATAATCATAGGACTTAGCTTTATGTAGGAATAAATTGACATAGCAGTTTGTGTTTCTAACTGTTTTGTATATAAATTATCGTATAAATTATATATCCTTTGTATTTTGTTGAATGACAATATTGGGACTCGTTCGTCCTCTGTAAATACTTTTATTTTTTAATTATACATGTCGTATGCGTTGTATATGAATATCTTTTGTGGTCACCTTGGTCAAATGCTTATGCTTAATCGTTTCACTTGGCACTTGGTTTGTCCTGTATGTAAATAAACTTTTTTTAGCTGAAGATATCGGTGTGTTTATCACTTGATCTCAAGCATTTTGGCTGATCATAAAACTTTCATTTGTTATATCATATACCGATTCTTGTTCAATTATTTCATTTGTTATTTATTAATATGTAATGAAAAATTTAATCAGTTAAGAAGGTGCCTATCATCACAATTTTACAAGAAGATTTTTGCTTCAAATTTTTAATGTGATCAACCTGTAGATATCATATACTCTCTGAAACACGCACTCAGACGTTTTTAATAACGCATTTTTTTATGTATGGACAGACTACTGTTGAATTTTGCAAACAGCTTTTGACTCTATCTTTTTCATAGACTCCAAAATAATTGTTATACTATTTAACGCTACAGAATCAACGATTAGGCCTGGTTAAAAAGCAGAGGGTTATTAATAAACCGCCATTAATATCGGTGGCGTATATGAGGAATGGACACGTTGAACATGAAAGTATATACAACAATACTTTCATTATTGACATTTCTCCAACAAATATATAGAAGCAAGCGTTACTTGGGAAATGGTGTTTATCCCCAGGTCAGCTCTTATCTTGCAGACCCGTTATGATCAAAGTGTTTCAGGAATGACCATCCCACAGCTGTCCGTATGCTACATTAGACACTCCGTTTTAGGATAGATTTTTTTTTGTTTTTGAAACCCACTTCTATTTTTTTTTAATACCCTTTTTTAAGTCCCTGTTTTTCTAGCTTTTGAGCATCACATATTCATATTCATATTCTGGAAGCAAAA
>NC_068985.1:56052373-56056095 GCF_001194135.2 Octopus bimaculoides | reverse complement strand
CCCCCCCCCCCCCAATCTTGGTGGCCCATTATTTGATCGGTATTGTTTGCAATGTTGTTGTTTCATGTTTCAACAGGCGAGAAGATACAAGTGAGAAACGTCTACAAAGAAGCATTCAAAATGATGAGGTTGATTCCAGATTTGGATTTGTCCGCTATAAAGAATCAGCAGAAAGAACAGGATGGCTTATTAACATGCACCCGGTAATTTCCTTTTAGTATTTTTTAACTTTAATATTTAAATTTGAAAGGTTTGAGGACACTGTCCAATCATACCTCATTGTTAAGACTGTTCCAAATTGTACCTTAGGCATGGCTGTATAGTGAAGAAGTTTGCTTCACAACCACATGGTCTCAGGTTCAGTCTTAGTGCATGGCACCTGTGACAAATGTTTACCACTATAAACAGCCTGTGCCAACCAAAGTCTTGTGATTGGATTTGATGGTAGATGGAAACTGAAAGAAACAGCCATATGTTCATGTGTGTGTCATGGTATTGGTTCCTGAAGCAATGAGGGAATAGGCTACAGGAGTTCTGTGATGCATGTAACCTTTTAATCTGCAACACTAACTTCAGGAAGCCAGACAGCCACCTGATAATCTATCAGTCAGGTGACTCTGCTAGCCAGATTGGTTTCCTCCTCACCAGACAGCGGGACGTAGGGTTACTTTTTATTACAAAAACCCTCCTGGGTGAAGAATGTAGCCCCCAACATAGACTAGTCATTAGTGACTTTAGACTTGAGGCCAGAAGGATGCCAAGAAGCAGACCAATCCAGAAAAGAAGGATTTGGAAGCTAAAGAACCCTTCACATGGTCAGAAATTTAGGGACATCCTCATCAAGAAATTTGATGAGGGGGAGGAGGAGCTACAGATCTCGGACATAGAAGGTAGCTGGAAATTTCTACAGAACAGCTTCACAGACCAAGTCTGCAGAATGTGCAAAGTCCCTTCCAGACCTAGAGCAGTGGTGGAATAATAGGGTAGACAAAGCCATTAGAGCAAAGAAATAGGCCTGGTAAGGTGGGAGTAGCAGGGAACTGTACCAGATAGCCAGAAGAGAGGCTGGGCAACAGGTATACACGGCCAAGGAAGAAGTAGAAAAGAAGTTTGCCAATGTCCAGCGACATGAGGACCAAAGAACTGAAGTATTTCAGATTGCAGGACAGAGTGTGAGAGTAAATTGTGATGTCACAGGAGAGAAATGTGTCTGCATGGATGATGGTGCACTTGCTTTTAATGATTCAGAAAAGCAAGAGGCTTGGAGAAGCATTTATGAAAGACTGCTGAATGTGGAGAATGAATGGGAGGAGGAGAGCCTGCTAGATGTTGACCCAGTAGAGGGACCGGTTATCTGAATAGACAGCACCCTGGTAGATAAAACAATTAAGGGTGTGAAGTGAGGAACAACCCCGGCCCATCAGGAATCTTAACTTTCAAGAAAATGCATTTGTGCATCCATAGATTTCTACCACAAACACACACATATGTAATTAAAAAAGTTCAAACGGGGACTTATTCCATTCAATACCATGTTTATTATGGAAATTATATAACAAATTATACTTTACACTTCTATATTTAACTGTGCATGTATATTCCTTATTTTTGCTTCTGGTGTCTTCTGCCTTTCTATTAGGAATGTTTACCTGGGAATTTACTTAAAGTGAAAAAAAAAAAGATCATATGCAACAGATAAGTCGTCTTAATAACATATTTCTGTGTACCAGACCATTAGATGTTATTTTTAGCATAAGGAGTTTTCTGGTGAGGGCTTCATTGCCAATTTGTTGCTTCAGTAGAAATCTGCAGAAGCACAAACACACAAAACTGAGAAAATGAAGCAAATATGGACAACTTGTTCCAAAACACCCCCGAATGGGGGACAGTTCTCAAAAATAACCTCCAATTGTTTTCCCTCAAAATTCCTATATCCTCGGAATCTACACAGTCCGAGGTATATTTATTGAGAATTTCATTAACAAATATCCATTTTCCTGAAAGTTAAGAAGAATTGAAGTGGATTCCGGTGAATTTTCAGAAATCCCCCACCCCCTCCAAAAACACTTACCTGCAAAATTTTGTGTATTTGGAATCTGCATGATATAACACATATTCCTAGAAAATTTTATTAAAAAATATCCATTTTTCTGAAAGTTATGAGCATTCACATTGTGGTGGGGGGGGAGCAGAAATTCGTAGTTATGCCGACAAATTTGACACTTTCTTTCTAGGCACGGTTATATATGTATACAGAAATACACGAATGCAGAAGATAGTAAACAATGAAAATAACTTGGTAACAGAAATTATGTTTCTTAATATGATGGGCAGAAAGTAAATAAGAAATTTTAATGGAAAATAAAGTACTGTACGGGTTAAAGTGAAATTTGTCACTCAGTGAACTAAAGAGCCAGTATCGAAGAAATCAGAAAGAAACCATCAACAACAGAAAAACAGAACTGTACAGATTGAAGTGAAATTTATGAAGATATTTCTCTCAGTAAATTATGAAATTACTTACATCAGTAATAGTGAACTTCTTTCTGTCAGTAATTTGTCGTTGTTTGTTTGAAAATAGCGACTGAAAACTTACAGTGAAAACAATAACATGGAAGTTAAACAATGGCATATGAAAATTGAAAGTGAAAAGAATAGCGTCTGAAAAATGAAAGTGAAAACAAGAGATATACATAAAGAGATATGTTATGTCACTGACACTAGAAAACCTGAAGTAAATATTTTAACTTTCAAAGACATGAATATAATATAAAAAGCAATATTTTTTATTCTTAAAAAAAAATCATATGAACAGCCTATTATTTGTCCAAGGTCAAATTATTCATGCATCACAAGTATGAAAGCAATTGGTGAAGCTGTTTTCATGTGAAAAGTGAATACGCACACATCTCTATTTTATATATTGTTAGATTAGATTAGATATTAGATTATATACACACACACACACACAGTGGGCTTCTTTCAGTTTCTGTCTCCCAACTCCACTCAACAAGGATTTGCTTAGTTTCAGGCTATAGTAGAAGACACTTGTTTGAGGTGTCACACAATAGGACCTTGGGCAAGTGTCTTGCAAATATTTATTTATTTTAATCTAAATCAATAATTGGTGAGCAACAGCATTATTGGTTGTGAGCTACCAACAAACCAATCACTGGTTTAGTGTATTTTTGTGAAAGTGATAAAGGGGTGTCTGCAATTTGGTGCAGAACAAATATTGTAGAAGACTTCACTGAAAATTCACCAGTTTTTAGTTTTCTTCTCATTGTTTATACCTTTCATTGATATACATCAATATAACTATATGGTCACTGCTTTAATATCTATTTTTCCAGGCTTGCATGGGCCTAACAGAATTTGTTGAGGCAGATTTTCTATGGCCAGTTGCAGTTTCATTTGCCAACCCCCACCTGTTTCTAAGCAATGAAATATTTCCCCATGGCCAGACATGTTTTCACAGAATATTAGAAATGAATCATCATCATCACCATCGTTTAACGTTCGCTTTCCATGCTAGCATGGGTTGGACGATTTGACTGAGGACTGGTGAAACCGGATGGCAACACCAGGCTCCAATCTAATTTGGCAGAGTTTCTACAGCTGGATGCCCTTCCTAACGCCAACCACTCAGAGAGTGTAGTGGGTGCTTTTACGTGTCACCCGCACGAAAACGGCCACGCTCGAAATGGTGTCTTTTATGTGCC
>NC_068985.1:56048922-56051319 GCF_001194135.2 Octopus bimaculoides | reverse complement strand
TGGTTTTAGCTGGGTTGACTCTAAGGCCCTTCAATTCTAGACCTTGCTTCCACACCTGAAACTTCTCCTCTAGTTCTGATAGTGACTCCGCAATTAGGGCAAGGTCATCAGCATAGAGGAGCTCCCAGGGGCAACCTGTCTTGAACTCCTCTGTGATTGCCTGGAGGACTATGATAAATAAGAGGGGGCTGAGGACGGAACCTTGGTGGACCCCTACCTCTACCCGGAATTCATTGCTGTACTCATTTCCCACCCTCACCTTACTGGCAGCATCTCTGTACATGGCTCGCACAGCTCTCACTAACCATTCTTCTATCCCAAGTTTCCTCATTGACCACCAGATAAGGGATGACACTCATTTACAACTATCAAAATAAGGAGACACAAGAATATACACACCACACATGTATAGGTGTATGTGCATATAATTTAATAAAAAATAAGCTTGAAGTGGTCAGTGGCCCGTATTTGAATAACACAAACAAAAACTGGTGTGTTAAATACCATACAACAAAAATTCTTGATTTATTAAAATCATTTCTATCCTGAGAGGATGTATCATAATTACCAAATGACAATTATGACCAGCCCCACTTGTGGAGGGGAGATAATCTTAAGATTCATAAATTCCCCAAAATTTGACATGACTTTAAGGAAATGAACAGGCTTAAGCCAAAAGAATTATATACGGGCGCAGGCATGGTTGTGTGATAGGAAGCTTGCTTCCCAGTTACATGGTTCTGGGTCAGTCCTTCTGTGCAGCACTTCGAGCATGTGTTTTCTACTTTACCCTTGGACCAACCTGTCTGTGTATACTCCATCACCAACCAAATAAACCCATCGTGTGTGTGTGTGTGTGTGTGTGTGTATATATTAATAATAAGGAGAACGAGATTTTTTTATAAATATATATGTATATATTTATGTGTGTGTTTGTGTTTGTTCCCTCACCATCATTTGGCAACTGATGTTAGTGAGTTTATGTTCACATAACTTAGTGGTTTGGTAATAGAGACTGATAGAATAAGTACTAGGCTTACAAAGAATAAGACCTGGGGTCAATTTGTTTGACTAAAAGCAGTGCTTCTGCATATTTATAACAGACACATCATTATCACCACCATCATTGTCTTCTTTCTAACTTCTCCCACCCACTCATAAGGAGTAACTGTGCATCTTCTCAAGACACTGCTTGTCCCTCTATCATACTTTAGCTACTCAACACTTGGCAAAGAACCTCCACCATCTCTACTACAACCTCGTTCAGTCAAAGTCTTATCTTTGTCTTGTACGTTGCTTGGAGACCTCACTAGTGCCAATTTCATGAAAATAGCACCCAGTATGTTAGGAAGAGCATTGAGCTGTAGAAACCATGCCAAAGCAGACACTGGAGATTTCACTGTCATCTGGCTCATTGGATCCTGTCAAACTGTCCAATCCAACTTGGAAAATGAGTATTAAATGCTGATGATGATCTATGTCAGACATTTATAGAATGACTGTGTTTTCTCTGACTTATGTTGCCTTGTTTTCTTCTATCACTTTTCTTGCTTTGTAACATGTTAGAGAATTAAAAAAGTGTAACCTGGCATCACTTGCAAGCAAGTCCAGCTTGATAAAATGCACCATGCTTTTACTAATTCCTTTACAAACCTATGTAGTTGCAAGCAAACAGGCATTCTCTTAGACCTCTCACCTACAATCGCAGAACATCTAGGATGTGACTGCTGCAGAGTCAGTGGGCTTATAGTCATTATATTTAGCTGATCTTAAAACTAAGGTGTCATGTAAAAAGCACCCAGTAAATTCTGTGAAGTGGTTGGTATTGGGAAGGACAGCCAGCCATAGAAACTAAACCAGTATAAACTATGAAACCTGGTGTGGCCCCTGGCCTTGCCAGTTCCTGTCAAGCTGTCCAACCCATGCCAGCATGGAAAACAGATGTTAAATAATGATGATGGTGATGAGGAGGAGGAGGAGTAGACTGGTGTAGTGTGAAATTGAAATACCTTACTTATAACTTACTATCAGTCCAGAAATTAAACCTAGGACCTGATCATGAACTAAATGTCCTAATCACTAGGCCATATGTCTTCACAGTAGAGAATAGATACTTTTAAGTAAATTGTTCCTTATGTTTTGTAGACTCTTTGATGTAACATTCATTAGAACTAATTCTCTTAATTCTCTTAAAGGCTGATGTATTGGATGCAGACAAACGTCTGGTCAGTGCTGTGGATTATTATTTTGTGGAAGAAGATGGCAACAGATTCAAGGTGAGGTGCTTTTGTTTATTCTTCTTTGTTTCATTACTCTTGCTTCAAGTTTCCTAATTCACTATTATATAAAATATGCTCCGTTGGATGTGTAATGTCAATGTGAATACCCGTCAGAGTG
>NC_068985.1:56040385-56048822 GCF_001194135.2 Octopus bimaculoides | reverse complement strand
ATATATATATATATATGTATATATATATATATATGGGATGAGGTGGTGAAGCACGGCCTCCGAACATTAGGCCTCACCGAGGCAATGACTTGTGACCGTGACCTTTGGAAATATGCTGGCGTGAGAAGACCTGGCAAGCCAAGTGAGACCAAAGTCCAAGGCCTCTGCCAGGGATGTAGCCAGCCCACTTACGCGTAACATTCCTTCATTGGACACTAAACCCCGCTTGCGAAGACCTGTTGAGGCAAGTGAAATTGAAATCGAACTAAATTTGTTGGAACACTAAACTCGGCTTGCGAAGACCTATTGGGACAAGCAAAAGCGAAATCGTGATAGCACCTGTACCAGTGGAGCACTGAGAGCACCGTCCGAGCATGATCGTTGCCAGAGCAGCTGTCTGGCTTCTGTGCTGGTGGCATGTAAATAGCACCAGCGAGATCGTTGCCAGTGCTGATGGACTGGCTCTTGGGCAGGTGGCACGTAAAATACACCATTTTGAGCGTGGCCATTGCCAGTACCGCCTGACTTGCCTTCATGCCGGTGGCACGTAAAAGCACCCACTACACTCTCAGAGTGGTTGGCGTTAGGAAGGGCATCCAGCTGTAGAAACTCTGACAAATCAGATTAGAGCCTGGTGTATCCACCTGGTCCACCAGTCCTCAGTCAAATCGTCCAATCCATGCTAGCATGGAAAGCGGACGTTAAATGACAATGATGATGATGATGATGATGAATGTAAAGGCTGTGAGCTGGCAGAACAATTTGAGTGCCAGAAAAAGTGGTTTGCAGTATTTGTTCCAAATCTTTACATCCTGAGCTCAAATCCTGCCAAATTCCTTTCATCCATTTGATGTTGATAAAATAAAGTACCGGTCAAGTACTGGGGTTGATGAAATCAACTGGCCCCCTTCCTCAGAATTGCTGGTCTAGTGTCAAAATATGAAACCATATTATATGCTTATATGTATTTATGTTTCTCTATCACTACTCAATGTCTTTAAAAAAGTTTCCTAAAACCACATTAAAACATTCTAAGCACCAGTTTGATGATTGAAGCTTCACTTACCAGACAATTGTGTTACTAATTACCTAAAAGACCACCTATCAACTGTTCTTTTTAAATTAAGTATTTGAGTTCATTTTTTTCTTCTGATGTTTTTAGGCACAGGTATATAGCTGTGTGGTTAAGAACCTAAAATCATGTGGTTGCAAAGCAAGCACATGTAACACCTTGGGCAAGTGTTAGTGAATTTGGTAGATGGAAACTAAAAAAATGCCTGTTGTGTGTGTGTATGGTTCAAGCTTTCTCAATATATCTGGTCTTTTCTGTCTCAAATTCGTGTTTATAATACCATTTTATATAGAAAAGCCTTAGATTATAATTTGTTCTTCATATGAGAAGACCCGGCAAGTCAAGTGAGACCTAAATCTAAGGCCTTAGCCAGCCCACTTTTGCGTACCTTCCTTCATTGGACACTAAACTCCACTTGGGAAGACCTGTTGAGGCAAGTGAAATCGAAATCGAATTAAATTCCACGACTGGCACCCATGCCAACGTCGTCTCCTTCATTGGACACGAAACTCGGCTTGCAAAGACCTGTTGGGGAAAGCGAAAGCATCATGGCACCTGTGCCCAGCATCACCTTCTTAGCACTTGTGCCGGATGGCATGTGTAAAGACATTCGAGCGAGATCGTTGCCAGTGCCGCCAAACTGGCTCCTGTGCAGGTGGTACGTAAAATACACCATTTTGAGCGTGGCCGTTGCCAGTACCGCCTGACTTGCCTTCGTGCAGGTGGCACGTAAAAGCACCCACTACACTCTCTGAGTGGTTGGTGTTCGGAAGGGCATCCAGCTGTAGAAACTCTGCCAAATCAGATTGGAGCCTGGTGCAGTCATCTAGTTCGCCAGTCCTCTGTCAAATCATCCAACCCATGCTAGCATGGACAGCACGGGAGCCAGTCCAGCAGCACTGGCAACGACCTCGCTCGAATGATTTTCTAACGTGCCACCAGCACAAGTGCTAGAAGGCAACACTGGTCTAAACAGTAGCATTATAGTTAGATTTAGCCAAGGCTCAAATTTACATCTAACTTCTTCAATAACATTTCATGGCAATTTTTGAAACAATGAAGACATTATTAATTAAAAAGCAGTGAGCTGGCAGAATCATTAGCATGCCAGACAAAATGCTTAACGGTGTTTTGTCTGTCTTTACATTCTGAGTTCAAATTCTGCTGAGGTTGACTTTGCCTTTCATCCTTTCAGGGTCAATAAATTAAGTACCAGTGAAATACTGGAGTCATTGTAATTGACTAGTTCCTTCCCCCAAGATTTCAGGACGTATGTCTTTAGTAGAAAGGATTATTAATTAAAATGTTTTTATTAATATCATTTTTTTTGTGTGTATACATGTATATACATATACATGTGAGCGTATACAAGAGTGCAATGGGTAAATTTTCGCCATTTTATATTTTTAATTTTGTGCATGCACATTGTTTGTTTTTGATTTTGTCGACTACACAGTATAGTAGGGTCAGTTGGGCACCGTCTGTGAAAAAATCAGCATCATGACACAATTCACTATGCCAGAAACTTGGGAACGACATGCTGTTCTGCTTAGCATTCGCACCAGAAGCTCCAACACTAACATTTCAGTGTTTGGGTGTCAGTTGGAAAACAGTGCAATCTGAGGACATGTACTGAAAGTAATAAAAGTCAAACATCCTGTCAACATCATGGTGTTTGGAGTGATCACTAGTGATGGCAACGTTATTTCTCTAATCATCTTCCCACACAGCCTAAGACTCAACAAGGATGCTTACATCAAGTGCCTGGAGGAGGTAGTGCTGCCCTGGGTCAAGAGAGTGACTGCTGTAAGACCCTATATCTGGCAACAGGACTCTGCACCATCCCACACAAGAGAACCCAGTCATGGCTGTCAGACAATTTCTGTGGCCACATGACTCCTAACATCTGGCCCCAGACTGCAACCCCCTTGATTATTATGTGTGGGGCACAGTTGAGCGAGAGACCTACAAAACTCCTTGTAACTCCAAAGATGAACTGAAGGCAGGGATTATGGCAGCCTTCACCAGCTTAAACAAGGAGACTGTCCAGACGAGTTGCAGGAGATTCTGAAGTCATCTGGAGGTTGTGGTTGAAGCCAATGGCAATTTTATTGAATAAATTTACTCTTTAGTATTTCAAGTTATTTTTATGTAATTTTGGTAAATATCTGTTAAGATGAGATGTTGGTGTTATAGACGATGATATATTCACAGCACCCTGTATATTAAGAGCAAGTTGTCTTGCCTGCCTATGACTTCCAGGTGTTTTAATACCCAGTGCTTTGAGGGAGTCATCCCCACTGTACCACAATGCTGCAAATCGGGGAACAAGCAAAACACACGAATTGAGTATGTACAGTCAGTAATGTTTACAACACTAGTGCTGCTTTTAATTCATAATTGAATTTAATCTCATGTATGTATCATTGTGGTATACCAGCAAATGGTTCTTACACTATCTGTATGTAGCCATAGAATGGCAATTTACCCCTGGATCAATTCAGGTGCATGATGTTGATAAACCACAAAAATGGTGAAATATTGGTATCCATCACTCCTGAATGGGATCAGGGGCAAGTTGTTTTGGTTGTCTATGACTTTTAGGTGTTTTAACAACCAGTGCTTTGAGGGAATCATCCACACAATGCTAAGTTGCAACTAACAAGCAAAACACATACACTGAGAATGGACAGCCAATAATGTTTATACACAGACACAGTCACTCACACATTGGGATTATGAAGGGCATCCAAAGCAAACATTGGAGCCTGATGAATATTTAACCCATGCCAGCACAGAAGAAACTGGACCTTAAATGATGATGATCATCTCACACAGATACACATGAATGAATATGGTTATTGTTACTTTCAGGCTACCCTTCTGTTTCAACCATATTTCTATGTTGCCACCAAGCCGAACTGTGAAAGAGAAGTGGCCTCATATCTTAGTAAAAGATTCTCTGGTAAAATAGCTTCTGTGGAAACTGTAAAGAAAGAAGATCTTGATTTGGTAAGTGAAAAAAATCTATATTACTGTTAAGTTTTTGTATAAATATGAACCTATTAAATAGCTATTCTGTTAGTACTGTACTTGATGGTATAAAAGACATGGGTGTATTAGATACAGTCCAGTTTCAGCAGCAGATACTCAAGAAAAAAGTTGTTAGTATATTAAAGCATGTAATATAAACCCAACTTCACATATAAGATCTGGGATGATTTTATTTAATTATGAAATAAAAAAATGTATCTTCTTTGCCATCAAAAATGGTATTTCCTCAAATATGCCATATATGTCTGTTCTGGTTAACTCTTTCATAACCATATTTCTTTTTAATGATATAAGACATTTTTTTGTTTTTGAGAAATAATAAAAATACAGTAGTGTATCTTAGTTTTTAGAATAGGTACCCTGTATCTCTGCATGTTGTTAGGGGTGACAAAAAAGGGTTGGCATCAGAAAGGGTTTCTAGCTTTAACCCTTTAGCTTTCATATTACTCAAATGTAATGCTTATTTATTCAGAATGTTTTGAATTAATCATGATGTTTATTTTTAGATTGACATTATAGGGTATGTGTAAGGTGTTGGATCTGGCTGCATTGAACATAAAACAGAATATTTTGGCTGGATATGGCCAGTTAAAATGCTAAAGGGTTAGATCACTGCTTCAAAAATCCTGACAGCACCATGCTGGGATGGAAAAATTGACATAAAACCAATGGTTGTATTTATTCTGATACCCTGTCGCTACCATCTTAATCTCTCTTTCCAGTTCCATCCAGACCACTCCCACCTATTCTTGTATAGTACATATGGCTATGTATCTCTTCTACAAAAAGTAATAGGTTTTGGCCCCTTCCTTCATACCTTAAACCAGTGTTTCCCAACCTATTTCCCCAATACAACTTTCCTGAAAAATGTATGCCCCACTGGTGGTTTTAAAAAAACAGTTTTATTTTTAATATCTCATTACAGTTATTTAATACAAAAGAATCTTCCAGTAACTCTTTTAAGTACTGAATGCAAAAAGAAGTACATCATTGACTAAAAAAAATATAGATTTTCACAACTACATGTCTCACTAAAAAAAAAAAAAAATGGGGGACCCCATTCCCCACCACAATTTTTCTAGACCCCACTAGTGGGACATATGCTCAGTGTTGGGAATCACTGCTTTAAACTCTCAACACCTAGCATACACTTCCTCTACTGTTGCCTTATTCAGTTGAAGTAGGTGTTAATCTTGCAAGATACAAAGTGACCTCACTACTGCTGGTGCTACAAGGAAAGCACCCAGTACACTCTGTGAAATGGTTGGCATTAGGGAGGTCATCCGACCGTAAAAACCATGCCAAAGCAGACATTGGAGCAAGATGCAATTGTCAAAGCCTGTCAAGCCATCCAATGCATACCAACATGAAAGACATATATTAAAAGATGATGATGTGTGTGTATTTATATTTACAATCATACACACACACACATACATGTGGGTGCGCCAGTATCTAGAAGAGTGGGGTTTGACAAGCAGCACTTTTCAAATTATTTTTAATCTAGCATTTTTGTGTTTTTTACAAATCAGATATCTAATAGTGGATCCATTTTTAATAATTGAGAATCTCCTCAGTTGAAATCCTTGCTACTAGCCAATCAATACCTTGTGAATAAAACTGGTAGATGGAAATTGAATAGAAGCCTGTCATTTACATGTGTGCATGATAATGTGACGTTTACATTCCTTATTCACATGGCTGGTTGCCCTGCATTTTCTAAGACCTATGGAATAAGGAATCTTTTATTTATAGAACAGTAAAGGTTAGCAAAAAGGTAGAGAGGGGTTTTTGCAGCTCTTCTTTCATTGGACAACCTCTTTGGTGTTAGTGATATGATGAAATGCATCCAGTATGCTCTGTAACATTGGTCAGTAATAGGAACAGCATGCAGCAGTAGAAACTCTGGAATCTACAAGTGAGACATGGAGTTTGCAAGTCACATCGCAGGTTACCCATCTATGAGGGCAGTAACACTGAAAACTGATGTATGGTAGGAGGAATCTTTAGTCTTCATTGAATTGAACAGTCCTTAATGCTACTGGTATACAAAATGTACTCAACACATTCTCTAAATTAGTTGGTGATACAAAGGACATTCAACTGTAGCAAGTGTAAAAGAAAAATGGAACATTTGAGTGTGACATGGACTCCACACACCACATCACATTCTACCTGGCTAGGACAGCAATAACTATGATTTTAGAAGTGATGGAAACCATGGTAATCCATCCAATCCATGCCAACATGGAAAGATGAATATAAGTGAAGGCTATGAGGATAATATGAAATTCCTAAGAATTGATTTGTTTGAAGAGAAGGTGGTGGGCAGTTGTAGATCTGTACCTCATTCAGTAATACGGAATGGTTGGGGGAAGAGAAAACTGGATGTGATTGTTTCTGTTGTGATCGATTGGTGTTTGATAATTGAAGAGGAATCCAGCTCTGGATAAGAAGAATTGGAGAAAAAGTGGTCAATCCCATGTTTGTGGTAGTTAATGGTGAAACACAATAGGCAATATTAAACACATGATGTGCATTGATCCAAACAATGATGGTAATGCAAAAAAGATTAAAAAATTAATATGATAAAACATCAGTTGAATGAAGACACCATTACTACCTAACTTCATTGACTAATAGACATTGAGATTATAAAGCATGGCCTAGATGCTGTAGGCTTCCTTTCTCAGCTCAAGCCAGTGGGGCTGGACCAAGAGGATGGTAATAGGCCTGACAGTGGTAGGCCCCTCATCTGGGATGCCACATCCTGTGACACCTCTAGTGGCAACTTGATGTGTTCAGCTACCAGCCCAGGCTCCACTGCTTGTCAGACCGAGAAGGGCAAACTGTCAAAGTATTTGCTACTCTCTGACAGGTCTGTGGTCGAGCCTGTGGCAATGGAGATCTCTGGCATTTTCGACCCCTGGACTCACATTCCTGCTTCCTGTAATCCAGGCAGAGACGGTTATCCACAAGTGCAATCCCTGTGAGTCAGAGTGGCTGTTCCAGTACATCTCCCTTGCTATCATCCGGGGCAATGCCTTTTCCATTTTGTCCACTGGGACCATGGAGATGACTGACTTGTTTTTTTAGATATTACTTGTTATTTTCTGTTGATATATGACATTGCTGTTTTGTTACACTCACACATTGAAACCAGAAGAATGGGAAGTTTTTCTGTCAAATCCTGTGTCACAACATCAACTGAGGCTAGTTGTAGGAATGTTGGGAAAGATAAATGGAAGACATAACCCAATGATTGTCTGATGATTGTGGACAGCTGATATCAGCTGGATGATATTTTCTTGGCTGTTATCTGAAATGGTTGCATACACAATATCCATGCATTCTTCGTATATAAGAAATACACCAAGTGATGGACAACCCTAGTAATTTGTATAGGGTCAACATCTGTGTAAGACATGTCATTTGTGGTTCATGTTTGATGTCTGAATTTGGTAGATGGAAACAATACAGAACCCATCATTTGGATATGGAAAATAGCTTAACTGTCACTAGCAAGTCAGTATGACCTGGTAGATTGTACCACACTTCCACTAATTCTTTTAGGTGTTCATGTACTTGTGGACAGACATAGACACTGATCTTAGCCTTCTCACTAAAGCAGCAGAATATTGAGGATGTAACAAATGCTGAGAGAGAAAGTTGCATCTAGTTATTACTTGCAGCTGGAGCAACATGAATTGAAATTGCTTTGCTCAAGGACAAAGCACAAGTCAGGATTTGAAACTACAATCTTGTGATCATGAGACCAACATCCTAACTATGTTAATATATAGATGTTCATATGTATATGCATGTGTGTGCGTATATATTCTTTTACTCGTTTCAGTCATTTGACTGTGGTTATGCTGGAGCACCGCCTTTTTAGTCAAGCAAATCAACCTCAGGACTTATCCTTTGTGAGCCTAGTACTTATTCTATTGGTCTCTTTTGCCGAACCACTAAGTTATGGGGAACGGAAACACACCAGCATCGGTTGTCAAGCAATGTTGGAGGGTACAAACATATACATACATGCATACACATATATATATATACTATGGGCTTCTTTCGGTTTCCGTCTACCAAATCCACTCACAAAGCTTTGGTCAGCCCAGGGCTATAGTAGAAGACACTTACCCAAGGTACCACGCAGTGGGAATGAACCCAGAACCATGTGGTTAGTAAGCAAGCTACTTACCATACAGCCACTCCCGCACCTATATATATATATATATATATATATATATGGATGTGTAATGTCAATGTGAATACCCGTCAGAGTGTAAGTATCTTGAGAGAAAA
>NC_068985.1:56029232-56039769 GCF_001194135.2 Octopus bimaculoides | reverse complement strand
TTCGTGCGGGTGACACGTAAAAGCACCCACTACACTCTCTGAGTGGTTGGCGTTAGGAAGGGCATCCAGCTGTAGAAACTCTGCCAAATTAGATTGGAGCCTGGTGTTGCCATCCGGTTTCACCAGTCCTCAGTCAAATCGTCCAACCCATGCTAGCATGGAAAGCGGACGTTAAACGATGATGATGATGATGATGATGATGATATCCATGTGAAGTCTCTACTCCCTACTCATGCACCTTTGACAATACCCTGCTATTTATATTCTGACCCCTGTACCTTGAGGGTATGCTGGGGCACTTCATTACCATCTATCTCTCTCTTGCTCTACTCTACCATCCCATTTATATTCTGATCTCCGTTCCTTATAAACATGCCCTGACACTTCACCACATCTCTCTCTCACACTCTCTCTCACACTCTCTCTCTCTCTCTTTCCCTTGCTCTTCCCTCTGGCTTGGTAACCATGTTTCTCCTTTACAACAACACACTTGTTTCTATCCTCGTTCTTGATATCTTTCTCTCTCTCTCACCAGATAACCATGTACCTCCTCTACAGCAAGACACCTGTTTCTGTCTCTCTGTCACACTCTGACCTTTCATGATCTGGCACAAGATCACCTCCTCCAATGCCCCCTCTCCTCTCAAAGGATCTTTGTCTTGCAATTTACTTGGTTAACCTGCCAGTGCTGGTACCATGTAAAAAGCATCCAGTCCTCACTGTTAAGTTTGGCATTTGGAAGGGCATCCAGCAGTAAAAACCATGCCAAAACTGACCTCCTGTGCTGGTGCCATGTAAAAAGCACTCAGCCCACTCTGCAGAGTGGTTGGTGTCAGGAAGGGCATCCAGCCATCATAAACCATACCAAAACAGACACTGAAGCCTGGTGCAGTCTTCTGCCTAGCCAGCTCCTGTCAAACCGTCCAACCCAAGCCAGCATGGAAAGTGGACGTTAAATGATGACGATTATGGATAGATGTTATATAATACACATCCAATCATTTTCACTGTCTCCTATTCCTGAGAGAGTTGATGGTTAGACCCCTCAGGTACCTCCATATTGCCCTATCAGAAACAACCATTATTAAACTTTCCTGCTGAATTCCCAAGTGTGACCAACAGAGACTAGGGATATTATCCAACCATCTCATTTTTTTGTCTTTTGTCATTTCCTTGTCAACAAATTGTTTGCAAGCTGAGCAGAATGAACCCCACTCTCCATATCTGAAAAACAGGGTTGCAGCAAGAGGAAGGGCATCTGGCTCTAAAAGTACTACTTCAGCAATATATATTCATCTAACCCATACTAGCATGGAATAACACATAAAGCAAACAAATTTTAGTGACTGTTGGATTTCTATTTGTTAGAAATTATAACAAATGTTTATCTTGTATTAAGACCAGCTTAATTTAATTTAGATTTTTTGAAATATTTTATTAATATTAAAAATATAATGATGTTTGTCGGTTTTTGTTTTTTTTTTACCTTTCTAGCACAACCACTTGGTAGGCCTCAAAAGAACCTATCTGAAATTATCATTTCTCAGTGTTGAAGATTTGATAAAAGTAAAGAAAGAAATCAATCCTGTTGTGAGAAAGAACAGAGAAGAAAGGAAATCTCAAGATGTTTATACTGCAATGCTAACCACGTATTTATTTTCCAGTTTAATTCTTTCATTGATCTGACTATTGATAAAAGTAAAATGTTGTATCATTATTATTATTAAACTTTAACCCTTTTGGATTTAAACTGGCTATCTTTAGCCCAAATATTCTACTTATTGTTTTTGTTTGAACCAACCTGGTCTGGTCTCTCACACTTATTCTATAATGTCCTTGAAGCTATGAGATAGTGCATACTTAATTCAAAGCTATGTAAATAAATAAGCATTATATTTGACAAAGTAACCTGAATACTAAGCAAGATGGCAGAATCATTAAAGTATCATTGTGGTATTTCTGCTGCTGCTTCTAGCTCATTACATTCTGGTTCAGTCCCTGCCAGGGACAACTTTGCCTTTCATCCTTTTACAGTCAGTAAAATGAAATACCAACTAAATACTGGGATTGATGATATTGACTAAACTCCTCACCTCAAAATTCCTAGTTTTATTCCTAAATTAGAATTTTTTTTTTTTTTCATTGACCTTTTTGTTACCATATTTCTGTAGAAATACACTACTTTTGTTTTAATTAATTTTGAAAGTAATGAAGAATTTAGTAAAACATTTTTGTTATTATTAAGCTGGTGTTTGGAGCATAATTTAACATGGAAATTTGATAAAATGTTTTAATTTAAATCAATTTAAAACAGGAATTTTATATTGTAGAACCAGGTGTGATTTGAGGTAGGTTGGTGTCACAAGGGTTAAATAGAAAACATTGTTTCTAGAAAGATCTGTGTAATAGCAGTTATTATACCAAGTTCATACTGAGAATATAGAACTATCTCCTGCTTTACCACTACCATCTGGCCCATGAGTAGAGTCCGCTCTATTGCAAGCATTTTGACTGTATCATTAGTCTGAGGATAACTTCCTTCCTCCTATCAATCTTGGAGGCCCTGTAGAAGGTCATAGTTACTTCCTTTTCTCTGATTAAGTCTCATTAATAAAAACTTCAGGTTGACCATCCTTCCTAACAGTGTAATGCATTTGGTTTTATATCTACTATACAAGGTATTCAGTACTTTATGTGGGGAATGTATTTGACTCTTCAGCTAAGAAATTATACAATAATGTCTAAATTTGAGGTTATATCTCACTTGTATTTTACTAGTAGGGAAAATAGAGGATTAATTTTTTTTTTTTTAAAAACTAAATTTTCCTTAGAAGTTAAGTTAGAAATATACTGAGATTGGTGTTGAGAAGGTAGAGACCATACCAAAAGTGGAAAGTCCAAAAGCAGTAACTCTGAATAAGAACTGTCTCAAATCATGATAACCTATACAATATATCCCAATATGATTACCAAATGTAAAACGATGATGATGTTATTTAATTCATATTTGCTGATTGGTTAATTACAATGTAATGGCTTTGTTACAGACATAATGCTGATGTGGCTCCTAAATGTATTTCAAAGAAACTCACAGAACAAATGGACAACATCATTGATATAAGGTAGGACATATTTTGATCTTATATATATACATACAAATGGCACCCATGTTAGTGACATGTAAAGGGCACCTATGCCAGTGACACAGAACAGGCACCCACTACACTCTTGGAGTGGTTGGCATTAGGAAAGGCATCCAGCTGTAGAGGTCATGCCAAATCAGACTGGAACCTGGTACAGCTCTCCAGCTTATCTGTTCCAGTTAAACCGTCTAACCCATGCCAGCATGGAAAGCAGGCACTAAATGATGATTATATATATACACGTTATTGATCTCATATATGCCACTCAAATACCTGGGTTGATGTAATCGGTTAACCTCCTCCCTCTAAAATTGCTGGCTTATGCCAAAGTTAGAAAGACTTATTATTAAGACAGTGAGCTGGCAGAATCATTACCGTGGCATTTATTCTTATTTTACATTCTAAGTTCAAATTCCACTGAAATAGGTTTTGTCTATCATCTCTTCTGAGTCAATAAAATAAGTACTAGTTGAGCATTGGGTCAATGTAATTGACTAACCACTCCCCTAAAAAAATTTCCAGTTTTGTGCCTGTAGAAGAAAGGATTATTATTATTATTTTTTTTTTTTTTTGCAGGGAGCATGATGTACCTTATCACGTACGAGTTTCAATTGACTTGAAGATATTTGTTGGTCATTGGTATACAGTGCAAGGACATGGGTCAGCTTCTCCAGATATTAAACTACGTGATGATCTTGTTGACCGACCTGTAAGATCTCCTTTTTTTAGGTTTTGATTAATTGGACATAAACCATTTTGTGGTGATATTTTAAATGAAATACAGGAATCACTTGTTCAATGGCAGTAATGTTTTCTTGAAAATATGGCCTTAATGCAAAATTCCATAAGGTGAAATTAATTTTCCTATCGATTTTCATAATATTGAGATTGTGTTCCTGAGCACTTTTTTAAAAGAGGCACAAGAAAACAGAGAACCTATAGTTTATCCGTCCTTCAGTCAGGAACCAGAATATGACCTAGATGAAAGGCAGACCCAAGTATTGCAAACAGTCCAATAAGCTGCGCTCATCTTTCTGCTGTACTTTGGTCAACTGGGGGAAGTTGCCATAAAGTTAAAAACTGGTTATTTTCTGCATCTAGCTGCCACTGAAAGCCATCTGGAGCATCCAAGTGTATCAACCATAAAGCTAGTGAGAGCCCAAGCAGATCTGATTCATATATTCTTTATTTCAGGAACAGTCCTCTTTCTTGATTCTCTCTTCTATGTATTGGTGCAAAAATAACTCTGGTGCTGACAATCTCTAAATGAGTAAAAACTGATTTGAGCCATGTTGATGTGATCCATCCAGCCCACACTAGCATGTAAAAGCCAATGTAAACATGATGATGATGAGTGTAATCCAGGCTTCATTATCTGATGTATTCTTTTAAAATGGTTGTAGGATGTTGTTTGAGGGTGACATTTCACTTATAGAATAGTAGAATACTATTTTTTTATTTTTGTATTTTGTCATTTTAGGATCCTGTTGTTTTTGCATATGATATTGAAACAACTAAACTGCCCTTGAAGTTTCCTGACTCCCAGACTGATCAAATTATGATGATCTCATATATGATTGATGGTCAGGTAATATCAGAAATTTTGCTTATGGTTGAGATTTATTATTGCTTGTGTGTCTTACTAGTTCCATCCTAATTGTATGATACTAGTACAATAACAATTGTAACTTACTAGTTCAGTAATACACATGCATACACATACATATACTTGCACATATACAACGGGCTAAATTAAATTATGATGTAACTTATGATATTCTATTTATCTGTCTGTCTATTTCTTTATTCACTCTCTCACCCATCTAGCAATCTATCACTTTTACTATTTTATGATTCTGTCATGTTATTCTATGTTTGTACACCCATCACTTCCCCTTCCTACTTTGTATTTTTCATTTCCTTACCAACTTATTTGTCTGACTAACTGACTACATATCTGCCTCACTATTTATATCTGTCTATTCATTCATTATCCACCCAACCTCTCATCCACACACCTATCTGTCTGCCTACCTTATTAAACATTAAAATCTAATCCAACAAGAAATCTCTTTTCATTTTATATCACTTTGTTAAACTGCTACAAACTACATATAACTGCACAGACATAATCCCCAAATGTATGTCTCACCCTCCCCTCCCCAGATATATATTTTTATATAAATATATATATATTAACGTCCATTTTCCATGCTAGCATGGATTGGATGGCTTAGACTTGTGACTTATGATGTGAAATAATTTTGGAGTTTTTGATTTCATTTCTAGGGTTATCTTATTACAAACAGAGAAATTGTTTCAATGGACATAGAGGACTTTGAGTACACTCCTAGGCCTGAATTTGAAGGACCATTTATCATATTTAACGAACCAGATGAGGTATGTTTTGTTTTCTGAAAGAAACTGCTAATTAGTTGTCGTCATCATCATCATCAACACACTTTTCCATTTTTTCATGGCTCAGACAGAATTTATTTTTCAGCCATTGGATGGTCTTATAAACAACCCCCACTGGCTTCCAAATAAAGCAATATTTCCTAAGACTGGAAATTGATGACATCATTTGTATGGCAGTAACACTTATGTACAATTATTAAGCAATGTCAACACAAGTTCACACAAACACACACACACACGTGCGCACGGCACATTGGTGTACTTAAGAAGACCAGCCCACCACAACAGAATTAAGATCCTAAAACAAAGGTGCCATGTAAAAAGCATTAGTGTGGGTGCTGGTGCCACGTAAAAAGCATTGGTGTGGGTGCTGGTGCCACGTAAAAAGCATTGGTGTGGGTGCTGGTTCCACATAAAAGCAATGGTTATGGCACCATGTAAAAAGCACCTGGTACACTCTTTGGAGTGGTTGGCATTAAGAAGGGCATCCAACTATAGAAACCAAGCCAAAACAGACTATGGAACCTGGTGCAGCCCCTGGCCATGACAGTTTCTGTCAAGCCATCCAACCCATGGCAGGACCTGTGCTGGTGTCATGTAACCAACACCTGTGCTGGTTGCATGTAAGAAGCATTTTTCAAGCATTGGGCCTTACAGAGGCAATGACAAATAACTGAGACCTTCACCTTCAGCAATATGCTATGCTTGAGTAGAAGACCCGCCAAGCCAAGTGAAATCATAGTCATAATAGATACTGGTGTTATGCAACCAGCACCCGTGCCTGTGGCACACACAAGCACCCATTACACTCTCAGAGTGGTTAGCATTAGGAAGCATATTCGGCTGTAGAAACTTTGCCAAATCAGACTGGAGTCTGGTGCAGCCCCTCAGCTTACCAGCCCTGGTCAAACTGTCCAACCCATGCCGGCATAGACAACAGACGTTTAATGATAATAATGATGTTTTATGTGTTCTATATATATTTTGTATTTTTATTGATGTATTTCTTCTCTCTTTCTCCTTAATTTAGCTGAGTCTTATTCAAAGATTCTTTGACCATATTTTGGAATCAAAGCCTCATATTTTTGTCACCTACAACGGAGACTTTTTTGATTGGTATGTTATTTTAATTTGTTTTAATTGTTCTTGTTTAGCCCCAAGTCAACCATAGTCCATCAAACCAATGATCGAAGGGGTCCCAAATATAAAAAAATTTATCTTATATTCTGACATAATATATCTTGAACTGTACTATCAGATTACCAGATGTGGGCCTTGCTCTTTTAAGGTGACAAAATGTCATTTGAAGTTGATTTAACTGCTAACTCAACTCAGATCTGTTGTTGTTGTTGTTTAGTTCGAGATCAATCCTGATCAGGCTGATATATCTAGAAATGCATTATTAGATCTGTGACTTCCATTTATAATATGTTAATATGTAATTTGAGGTGGGTTTAGCTGCTACTTTTAGCAGATTAATTGATCACATAAGAGTAACCTTGATGACTCAGTCTTTTTTGTTTAATCCCAGGTCAATTTTGATTAAATGGATTAAAATCAAATGTGTTCCAAGTATGACCATCCTCCCTTTTCCCATTGTACCTTCACTCTTGTAACTCTTGTTTCTCCAGACCCGTAGATTGTTACAAAGCAGAAATTTTGGACCTGGTAGGATGAGGAGGAGGGTTGAATGGGTTTGTATTTGATTTTCTTCTGACTGGAAGAAAGCTTGTGAGCATTTGATGACTTCCGGAGAGATCTTACACATTTACAGTGTGTACTGGGTGCTTTTAACATGACACCAGCTTGAGTTGTCTTACGTGGCATCAGCATGAGTACTTTTTACATGGCACTGACACAGGACACTTGCAGACCAATCCTCTTCACCAGGAGGAGTGACTTTAACGTTTCTGCTGTAGAGGACGAGTCTTCTTGTACATAGCAAAGTTCCAGGTATCTCCGTCCTTTGTTATCTTGTCTGAAAGGTTCAGCATCCTGAGGTTGTCCTTCAGTACCTCATCCCATATCTTCCTGGGTCTCCTTTTTCCATGAGTTCCATCCACTCTGAGAGATTGGCACTTCTTTATGGAGCTGTTGGCATTCATCGGCATCACATGACCAAACCAGTGCAGTTTTCTCTCTTGCACACTGCATCTAATTCCTCATTTACCTAGCTTTTTTCTCAATGCTCTAGCACTCTGTCAAGCATGTACACTTACATTATACATCCTGTGGAGCATACTAACCTCATTCCCCTGTAGCCTTTGCATGTCCTAGGCATTCATGGCCCACATCTCACTACTATGTAGAATTGCTGTGCGTGTGTATATAAGGTAATCGAGGTAGAGTATGCAATAGAATACTTAAGATTAGATTAGTGTTACATCATGGGTTAGCAACCATTATCTCGGCCTATGCCCCTCATCCGGGGCTACCTGATGGACAGAAAGACTGATTTTATGACACCTTCTTGCAGACTACCTCGTTGATGAATGACAAGGACCTTCTCTTTGTGGCTGGTGACTTCAATGGACATGTTGGAGAACATGCAGGTGGCTTCCATGGCGTACATGGAGGCTATGGTTTTGGTTCCTGCAATGAGGAGGGAACCAGGCTGCTGGAGTTCTACGATGCAAATGATTTGATGGTTTGCAATACTAACTTCAGGAAACTTGACAGTCACCTAATCACCTACCATTCTGGCAGACACACTAGCCAAATTGACTACATCCTCGCCAGAAAAAGGGAAAGATGGCTGCTTATAAATGCCAAAACCTTCCCAGGTGAAGAATGTACTCCACAACATAGACTAGTAGTTAGTGACTTCAGGATCAGGGCTAAATGGATGCCCAGAAGATGACCAGCATGGAGGAGAAGGGTCTGGAAGCTTAAAGATCCTGTAAATGGACAGAGATTTAGAGACATATTACTCAAAACTTTTGACAAAATAGAGCGGGATATAGCATCACATGATGTGGAAGACAACTGGAGGTTTCTATGGGACAACCTGCTGAGGGCCACTGACTAGATATGTGGATGGTGCAAAGTCCCCTCTCGACTCAAGGTAACGTGGTGGTGGAACAATGTTGTTGACAAGGCTATTAGGGAAAAGAAACAGGCTTGGAAGGACTGGAAGAACGGTGGTAGCAGGGAATTGTATCAGACTGCTAGGAGACAGGTTTATTTAGCCAGAGAGGAAGCAGATAAGAAAAAATTTGCCGATGTTCTGCGTGTGACAACCAAAGACTTGAGGTATTTCGTGTTGCAAGACAGTGTGTGTGAGACAATTGTGATGTCATAGAGAAATGTGTCCTCATAGATGATGGTTCACTTGCATTAAACGAGGCTGCAAAGAGAGAGGGTTGAAGATACCACTAGGAAAGGTTGCTAAATAAATAGATTGAATGGGGGAAAGAGAGTCTGCCAAATGTCGACCCAACAGACAGACCAGTTATCCAAATTGACAGTACCTTGGTAGATAAAGCAATTAATGGTATGAAGACAGGGAAAGCCACCCCAGCCCATCAGGAATAACCGCAGAGATGCTCAAAATATCTGGCGGTGTCGGCTATAGCCTAGTCACCTATATAGTTGACCAGGTGATACATGAAGGAGTCATACCTAATGACTGGTGTAGCAGCACCATAGTCAACTGCTACAAAGGTAAAGGTGACACTTTAGATACAAATAATTATAGAGGTATCGAGTTGTTGGATCAGGTAATGAAGGTCATGGTGAGGGTCATAGTCCAACTAATTAGGGAGAGAGTCAGTCTAGATGAGATGCAGTTTGGGTTCGTGCCAGGGAAAAGCATAACTGATGCTATATTTCAAGTAAGACAGCTGCAAGAGAAATAACTAGCCAAATATAAACCTTTGTACCTGGCTTTTGTTGACATGGAAAAAGCCTTTGACAGGGTTCCCCCGATCCCTTATCTGGTGGTCAATGAGGAAACTAGGGATAGATGAATGGTTAGTGAGAGCTGTGCAAGTCATGTACAAGGATGCTGTCAGTAAGGTGAGGGTTGGCAATGAGTACAGTGAAGAATTCCGGGTAGGGATAGGGGTCCACCAAGGATCAGTCCTCAGCCCCCAATTATTCATCATAGTCCTCCTGGCAATAACAGAGGAATTCAAAACAGGATGCCTCTGGGAGCTCCTCTATGCTGATGACCTTGCTCTAATTGCTGAGTCACTATCAGTACTAGAGAAGTTTCAGGTATGAAAGCAAGGATTAGAATTGAAGGGCCTTAGATTCAACTTAGCTAAAACCAAAGTCTTAATAAGTAGGAAGGCAAACAAACCACAAATCCCTTCAGGTAGATAGCCCTGCTCGATCTGTAGAAACAGTGTAGGTAGAAACTCCATCAGATGTACCCAGTGTAAGCTATGGACACATAAGAGGTGCAGCAATATCAAAGGAAGGCTAACTAGCAAGATAGTTTTTGTATGTGGCATGGCAGATGCTCAGGAGCAATAAACACTGAAAATGTGCAGAGAACAGCTTCTGTCACATTCCAGGGAGAAAAACAAGTAGTTGATAGTTTCTGTTACCTAGGGGACCAAGTCAGTAGCGGGGGTGGATGCTCTGAAAGTGTAGCTGCTAGAATAAGAATAGCCTGGGCGAAGTTCAGAGAGCTCCTACTTCTGCTGGTGATAAAGGACTTCTTGCTCAGAGTAAAAGATAGACTGTGTGATGCATGTGTACGAACAGCCATGCTACATGGCAGTGAAACATGGGCCGTGACTGCTGAGGACATGCGTAAGCTTGCAAGGAATGAAGCCAGTATTCTCCGCTGGATGTGTAATGTCAGGGTGTAAGTGCCCTGAGAGAAAAGTTGGATTTAAGAAGCACCAGATGTGGTGTGCAAGAGAGACGACTGCACTGGTATGGTCATGTGTTGCAAATGAATGAGGACAGCCGTGTGGAAAAGTGTCACACCCTAGCAATTGAGGGAACCTGTGGAAGAGGTAGAC
>NC_068985.1:56023884-56029222 GCF_001194135.2 Octopus bimaculoides | reverse complement strand
ACACCCTAGCAATTGAGGGAACCTGTGGAAGAGGTAGACCCGGGAAAACATAGGATGAGGTGGTGAAGCACGACCTTTGAACATTGGGCCTTACCAAGGCAATGACTAGTGACTGAGACCTTTGGAGATATGTAGGATTTCTACTTAATGTCCTTGTACACCACATGTCTAATAGTGAATTTTGGTTGAGTTGTTCAATGATGGCCATCATCCACTTGGTGGTGTTGTTTAGGTTGATATCCTCAACCTGCTGCACACACTCTGCTGTCCCAGTTACATTCAGCTGCTGAGAATGTCTCCTTCTCTTAACCACAGATTTCATGTCAACACTACAGATCTCTAGTTATTTCCTAACACTGAACACAAAGAATATGGCCATGTCCAAAAAGCTGATGATCTGGGCTGCTGTGGTTGACAGCTGTAGCCACTAGGACATTGTTTATTATTTCCTGTATCAGATAGGAATTTGTCATGTTGATACCCTCAATATACTTGAAAGAGAAAGGAGCAAGTTCAGATTTGATACAAACCACATATTACACTAGGTTGTCATCTACTTTATACTCACTAAAGTTTGTTTTCAAATACCTGCCATACATCCTTGCCTCTCTCTATATATAAATGTTTATTTGTCTTCATTACTATTTTGCTAGGCCTTTTGTGGAAACTCGTGCTGCTGTCTATGGCATCGACATGTCACGAGAAATCGGGTTCCAGAGGGACAATCAAGGGGAGTATAAATCTAGAGCTGCTATTCATATGGACTGCTATAAGTAAGTAACTAATAATGATTGCTCAAAGATCAAAATGGGTTGATTTTGTGTTGATATGCTAAAGCAGTGGTTCCCAAACTTTTTTTTACTCATAGCACACCTTACAAGAAATCAAAATATTTTGGCACTCTTTGTACATAAATTCTAAAATTTATTCAAAAGGAGTTTAATACATATTAGCATAGCATAAACTATAAAGTAATATATAGATAGTTAAAAATACAGAAAAATTGCATGTACTTACTCTTTATTCAATATATGAAGCAAAGTTATCAATGAGAAATATATGTTTGATGTTTTTTGGCAACGTTTTCAATATTGGGATATATTTGAGAAAGACAAACTCTCATTTCTTCTTCGATGCCATGGAGCCTCTTTCTTGTTCTGGATTCGATGTTATTGAGCATTGAAAATCTCAACTCACACAAATACAATGTGGAAAACTGCATCTAAATGGATAAAGCTTTTTTGTGCTACTGAGGGGTATTCTCCTATAATAGCAATCCAAAATGTATCAATAGGTAACTCAGCATCTGGATACAGATGCCAATTCCTCTTCTTCACATATTTTGGTTGACAAGTGGTGATAGGGGACAAACACTGACACAAAGACACATACACACAATGAGCTTCTTTCAGTTTTTTTATCAAATCCAGTCACAAGGCCTTGGTCAACCCAAGGCTATAGTAGAAGGCACTTACCCAAGGTGCTTCAAATGGGACTGAACCCAAGTAGACTTATTTTCACAGTTACACATGTATTTATATAATATACAGGCAGTGCTTCACAAATTTGCATGTCATCCTTGAGCAGGGACAATGCTAATCTTTTCTGTATTGTTCCAATTTTAGTACATGTATATTTGTTTCTGTTTTGCTTCAGCAACTTTGAACATTTGTTATATTTCTATACAGTAACAGTTAAATTATAAAATGAAACATTTGTATTGTGTTGTAGATGGGTTAAAAGAGACAGTTACTTACCTGTTGGCAGTCAAAACTTGAAAGCAGTTGCAAAGGTAAGAGTTTCATGTAAATAATGTTGTTGTTCTTGCTGAAGAGAAAGTAAATGGCAGAATATCCAACACTATGGCTATCACCCTCAGGAAAAACTGTATCACCACCACTCTTGTTAGTGGAGATAAGGGCAATGTTGGTGATTTCAATTTTTTTGTGACTCCCCCCTTTTTATGTCCACTTTTTTGTACTTGCATGGATCAGAGGCACAAAGAGTCACAATTCCTCAGAGACTGATCAATGGTTGAGAAAATCTAGGAGGTTAACAAAACCAAATTTGATTAGTTTCAAGTTTCTTTATGCCTTTCATGAAAATCTAAAGATTGGAAACTTGACAGATTGGCCCCATTTCTACCCACAAGGATCAAAATAACTTGACGTGTGACCACTTTGGTTACTTTTCACTGCCAGGATAAAATGTTATACACATTAAATATAATTATTATTAAATATTGGTTTCAAATTTTGGTACAAGGCCATCAATTTCGGGTGTGGGTGGTAGTAAGTCGATTACATAGACCCCCGTACTCAGCTGGTATTTATTTTATTGACCCCCAAAAAATGAAAGGTAGAATCAACCTCCGTGGAATTTGAACTCAGATCATGAAGATGGACGAAATGTTGCTAAGCATTTTGCCCCGCATGCTAATGAGATTCTGTCATCTCACTGCCTTACTGTTATTGAATATTATAAATTGTATTAAACATTTACAAAGCCTTATTAAACACTATTACCCATACATTATATTTCAAATGCTCGTCATTTTATCATGAATTCATAATTTCAAAATTGCTTTCAAAGTGTTTTAATGATTATCTGATCATTTTTCAATGTTCTCCCTCTCCCAGGCCAAGCTTCGTTATGATCCTGTTGAGTTGGACCCTGAAGACATGTGTCGTATGGCTAGTGAAGAGCCACAGGTGAGCAAGCAGAAAATTTCTGTTTTCTTCTATTGTATTTTATATTATTTTGAATATTGTTCTGTCTTCCACTGACTCTGTATGACAAATAAACCACAACTTTATCTGATAATATGTTAAAACAACAAGAGTAGTTGACAATTACATTGAGATTCTAGATGGAACATGAGGCCTCTGTCTGTTGTTAATGACCATGGATGAAGGTCCTAGGTGTCTACTCCATTAGGACAGTCTGATGCAGGCTCTGCTACACTAGCCACACTTGTAGGCTGTCCTGGTGCTGTTTGAGTTGTAGTAATAACTTATAAGTGGTAACTGTGGCTCCTTGTATTGTGTGAATGCCATAGGTGAAACTGGAGCATTGTCTCTAGTGTGTTCTATCTCTCCAGTATAGAGTGTTCAATGGGATCCAAACCTGGGCAGTATGGTATGGAAGACAGGTTGTTTCCTATGCAGCATGTTCTCCCTCTACACATCACTGATGGATCCAAACAAACTGCATGGTTGTTACAGTTTGGCACCAGGGCTGTTATAGGAGTTGCCAGAACAAGGTTGTACACAACATTGAATTTCTTCAGAGGCTCCGACTTCTAATTTTATTCCTTCAGGGTTTACACCTGAAGCCTTTCATATGCAAGGCAATGGAGGTTTGGAATCAGGATTTTCTTTCTCCTAGATGGGTTTCCCAATACCCAGGCTAATGAGTTTTGTCTGCCTGACTTACTTGCTAATTAACTATAACTGGAACCCTGATGCTTCTACTCTGGGTCAGAATAGACCTTGGAACAACAGTGGCTAAGAAGCAGTTCCACACTCTTCAAAACCATGGAACTCCCAAACTAAGGCCCTAATACTGGATGTAGTTTAATGTTACACCCAGGACTGGACCTCATTCCACCTATATAGTGATTTGAATTTGTGATCTTATAGAAATGTAAATTTATGTGAATCTGTTGTAACGTAAGAAAAATATACAAAGGGGTACTGAAAAGTTCCTGGCTTTGGGTAAAAGAAAATACAAGAGGATCAGTTAATTATGATTTTATTCAACATATTCCTCTCTCAGATTCATGCACTTATTGCAGTGGGCCTTCAGTTTTTCCAAGCCCTGTAAAAGAACTCGGGCCTCCAGCCAGGCCTTTCGTGATATCCTTAAAGTCAGGAACTTTTTAGAACCTCCCTCATAAATGTAAGCATACGGTTAAGAAATCTGCTTGTCAACCCTGTGGTTTTAAGTTCTGTCTCACTGTGTGGCACCTTGGGCATATGTCTTCTACTACAACCTTGGGCATCTAAAGACTTGTGAGTAGATTTGGCAGAGGTAAACTAAAAAAGATCCCCTGTATCTATGTGTGTGTATGTCATCATCATAATTGCTTTAACATCCACTTTCCTATGCTTGAATGAGTTGGACAGCATTTCTTCAAGCAGATTTTTCCTTCTTGTGACATGTGAATAGTTGTAAATGAATGTCACTGTTATACAAGCCATGTCCTTTGTTTCCAGCTGCCCATGGAAAAATATCACTTTCTAGAAATATAAGTTGATCTGAATATGTGATATTAAAGAAATATAAATTGGTATAAACATTATATTATACCTCTGTTTATATTATATAGTTTAATGTTGTGGAAATATTATTTACTCCTGTCCAATCTCTGTCTTTTATGCTTTATTGTCATAAACTTATTCATGGAACTTTGTAGGTCCTTGCCAACTATTCAGTGTCAGATGCTGTTGCTACTTACCACTTGTATATGAAATATGTTCACCCTTTCATATTTGCTCTGTGCACCATTATTCCGATGGAGCCCGATGAGGTAAGATTCTTAATTGTTACTTTTAATAATGTTTCTCATTAAATTACAGATCTTCTCATTTTTATTCTTGTGTTCATCTGGTGTTTATTTTTGTGTGAAAGTCACAGTCAAGTCAGTTGCCTGGAAGAGCTTGATTATATGTGTGTGTGTGTGTATTGATAATGAGGAGAATGACTAATTTGAACATTCAAACTTTCTTTATTTCCAGTTAGCTTATTCATAATAATTGTCTGTGTGTTTCTATTATATTAATTGCACATTGTTGCATATTATATGCAGCAATTTATTCATTATTTGTACAATCTCTTCAGGGTATATAAATATGACATAGTTTGGAGAGAAATTTTCCTCTGTTATTAGTTTTATAGGAAAGTGGGTTATACATCATTAGATGTACACCTGCTTTCCTATATTAAATTAGAATGAACGGAACGCAGAACTCCAAACTATCAACTCAACAATATTTATTTAAAGAGGTAAATAGACAGCCTTACTCTTGGTTGTTGAGACGTCTTCTATGTGTGAGAACATGGTTGCTGAGACATCGGTATGTTGATGTGAGTTCAAAAGATGGAGAGAAGACAGCTAGACACGTCCATGCTCAATCGCTGGCCAGTCGAGAAAGAGACAGAATAAAGTGGGAAAGCTTGGATGTTGAATTCCACGCATGCGTGAGACTACGCATGCACACAGCGTTACTAAAGGGCTCCATTGCCAGTGCGGAACGCACAATAATATAAAATCCTGTTGGAACGCCTGAGGCAGGATGGCCACTGAAAACCACCCACAAGATGTAGCACAAACACA
>NC_068985.1:56022724-56023383 GCF_001194135.2 Octopus bimaculoides | reverse complement strand
GTAGACAGTACATTGATGGAGAAGACATCGGCGCAGGAACTGTAATATAGCTGTGTTCTGTATGTGTGGTGGTAATGATGTCCTGTTGAAACTGTTGGCGACGTCGGGGGAATGCTCGTAGTTGGTAGTAGTAGTTGATGTCGTCACTATAAAACTGGCTGTTCTGTATGTGTGGTGGTAATGTTGACAGTGGTGTTCGAAAAGGTACACTTTTACAGACGGTCGACAGACACACTCTGTACGACCATTAGTGTCAGCCTTGATGAGATTTTTAACCCAAGATGAAATTGTTCGCATGTGACGAGCATGTTGCTGCTATTTTTAGCAAGTAGACGACACTGTGTAAAAATGAATTTGACGTCTCGTGTAGTATTATTGCTGGTAGTTCAGATTTCGTGCTGCAGTTGTTTGTACTCGGGGTCACCAGTTATAAGAATGACCGTGCGAACTCATAAAAGGAGAAATGGTGACGAATGGAAAAACAGAGGACTCCTTTTATTTAAACGTGTCACACGGTCGAACACAAAATAATATATCAAAGATGATATACATGATATGTTATACTACGATAACATATGGCCAGTAAAAGGGAGATGATAAACACAACCGTATAAAATGAATAACAAGAGATATTTGTTGTGGCATAAAAGATGAATGTG
>NC_068985.1:56018532-56021696 GCF_001194135.2 Octopus bimaculoides | reverse complement strand
TTAGCATGAACAAATAAATAAATAAATAAAAACAAAATAAACGAACATGTATTAACAGAGGATACAGATAATACAGGCACTCCCCATACACACACACATGCACTTATAAAACATAGACACACATAGAGGGATACGCATGCGTAGACACATACAATAGGAATACAAAATACAAAATGGCTGATCGTTAGCAAGGAGGGACACACATACAAGAAAGAACAAAGCAAAGGACCACTAATGAGGTCACAGAAGTGTGACGAAAGAATTCTGGCCGAAATATGATTAATGTAATGTAATGTAATATAAATGATATAAAGCTGAAGCAAATTAACACCAAATATACAGTGCGTGTGTTTTTATTGGCTAAACTGGCAACATGACCATCCCCAAATACAACAATATTATGAATAAGCTTACTGGAAATAAACAAAGTTTGAATGTTCAAAATCTTCATTCTCCTTTTACACTCTAAGTAACCAAGAAATAAACTGTAACTTTGGATGAGCATTAAAGAAAGTTTACCATAAAACACACCATCTGAAGGAATTTTACATAGAAATTCGGTATCTGCCTGGATATCCCTCCTCTTACTTTGTGTGTGTGCCTGACATTTACTACCCAAGAGACTATTTTACAGTGAATTGGCAGAAAGCAAGTGCATACAAGGTGGGCAGTAAAAGCACTTCAAAGATACATTCAAAGCCTCATTGAAGTGTTTTCAGATCAACCCCAACACCTTGGAAATGCAAGCACAAGACTATCCTGCCTGACATAGCTGCACCAACAGAGGTGCCACCTCCTATGAACAGAATAAGATTGCAGGAACCCAAAGGAAACATGAGCTGCACAAGTCCAGTCAACTCCTTGCCTTCATTCCCAACAGTACCTGATCTATGACAAGCTTTTGACCATGCATCAACCTGATTGACCACAGCCAGATGCACTGTGACTCATCTTCCCCCATGTGATGTCTTTGGTCATCATCAACAACAATGGACAAACATTATTATATAATGTGTTTATGTGGGAACAGGCATGGCTATGTAGTTAAGAAGTTTGCTTCCTAACCACATGGTTTCAGGTTCAATCCCATTGTGCACAGAAAAAAAAATCTTTTTTACCCCTAGGCTGATCACAGCCATGTGAGTGAATTTGGATGGACAGAAACATTTCTGCTCACTTTATCATGCTTGATTAGTGATTGTTATCACTTCTGTCAATAATTTGTCCACTCACTTTGTGGCTTTGAAGCTATATGGCTTAAAAAAGAAAAAGGTTAGCATCAGGAAAGGCATCCAGCTGTAACAATGCCTCAAGAAATATTTGTCTAACATGGAAAATGTTATTTGCATGTGTGCGTGTGTGAACAGACATGTTCATGAATAATAAAAGGACAAAATTAAATATATGAACAACCTATATTTCTATTAGTAAACATGCTTATTTTTTTGCCCTTTATTGTTAATTTCTACTAGTTAACAATCTATTTGTGTTACTCTTTTTCTTACTCAAGGTCTTGCGCAAAGGTTCTGGGACACTCTGTGAAGCCCTCTTGATGGTGCAGGCATACCATGCTAATGTTATCTTCCCCAATAAACAGGAATCAGTTCTGAATAAACTTACCCATGATGGACATTTACTTGACTCTGAGACTTACGTTGGTGGACATGTTGAAGCTCTGGAATCAGGTGTCTTCAGAGCAGATATTCCCTGTCGTTTTAGAATGGTAAAATATTTTCTGTTTGTTTTTCTCTTTTTCTTTAAATTACAGGATGGTCTTTGTTTTGTCACCTAAGCAGACTGGGGTAAACCTTTGTCTTGACATGCTCTATGGTGTATTTAGCAGGGATTTTCATAGTTAACCCCTGGAAGTAAATTTTACCTGCTCAGCGGGTATATTTGCTAATTCTGGATCTGTATTTCAGTACAAATATATACAAATATAGGTGCAGGCATGGCTTTGTGGTAAGAAGCTTGCTTCCCAACTATGTTCAGTCCCACTGCAGGGCACCTTGGACAAGTGTCTTCTGTTGTAGCCTTGGGCCAACCAAAGCCTTGTGTGTAGATTTGGTTGACAGAAACTGAAAGAAGCCTGTCGTGTGTGCATGCCTTTGTGTCTGTGTTTGTCTCCCACCACCTCTTGACAACTGGTGTTGGTGTGTTTATGTCCCTGTAACTTAGTGTTTTAGCAAGAGACCAATACAATAAGTACAAGGCTTAAATAAAAAGTAATGTGATTGATTCATTGAAGCAAAAATTTTTCAAGGTGGTGCTCCAGCATGGCTGGAACAAGTAAAAGACAAAAAGTAAATATAGATTGATACCAACTAAGGTATTATCCAACCATCTCATCTGCTGTTTACATCTAAGTCTACTGTTGATTCACCTTGATTGTAAAGTGTGCCTGCAATTTTTCCTCAGGTATTCTAACCGCATGCCCTTAGTACTGGATGAGTGACCTCTCAAAACTGAGAATTTATGGCTCGACCTGAAATGACTCCGAGTGATGTTACTCCTCTCTTTCTTCAGAGAAACCCTATCTTGGTTGCTTTTATTCATGGTCATACACTTTCATTCATCACCCATGACATATAAAATAAGTAAATAGGTATAAGAGTATACTAGGATTGAAGTATTAGACAAGAAACCTTTTTGTGCTCAGTCTAAAGCACTTGATATTTTTTCTGTTGCAGGTACCTGATGTTGATATTTGTAGTACTTACCATATCTTTAGAAAGTGGTGAGCTGCATGTGTGTGTGTACCTGATTAAGATGTTTCTGGTACTAATGATATTTTCAGAAAGGAATCAAAACTCTGTGTGTGTGTGTGTGTGTGTGTATGTATACAAATGAAAAGTGGATGTAAATATACAATAACATTAAAAGAATTGTAATCTTTTTAGTAAAAATAAAAGACAAAAGCAAATAGATTTCATTTCGGAATAAGGTGGCATGCTGGCAGAATTGTTAGCATGCTGGGCAAAATGCTTCTTCACGTTCTAAGTTAAAATTTCACCTAGGTTGACTTTGCCTTTCATCCTTTTGGGTTTGATAAAATAAGTACAAGTTGAGCACTGGGTTCAATGTAATCAACTTACCCACCCACCCACTAAATTGATGGCCTTGTGCCAAAATTTGAAACCAATATTTCATTTCGAGATTTTTTT
>NC_068985.1:56016689-56018522 GCF_001194135.2 Octopus bimaculoides | reverse complement strand
TGTGGCATTTGGTGAATAAGGGAGTTTGATGTCATTACCCTCATTTGCATCTCTTGCCGTGAGGTAGGTTCATTTGGGACTCTTGACAAGAAGAGGTCCAGTTTTGATTTGAAAACACCTATATTCATTTTGTGTAGGTCCCTCAGGCTTTTTGGGAGAATATTAAAAAGCTGTGGGCCCCTGAAACCCAGGCTATTGCAGTAACTGATCCTGAAGCATGATGGCATTGCTGGGATCTTTGGCACTGTGCAGTGTCGACACATTCTGGCATTGGTGTAGCCTTCAATGCCAAAATTTGGCACAATCCATTCCAGGATCTTCCAGATATATATTACTGCATACCTATCCCACCTTCACTTCAGGGAATAGTCTTAGCTGTTTCAGCCTTTCCCAGTAGCTGAGCTGTTGCAAAGAGACGATCTTCTTTGTGAAGCTTCGCTGGATTGCTTCAAGGTCCACTGTTAATTTTACACTACTGGGTGACCATAGCTGGGTGCTGTAGACCAGGCGACTGAGGACGAATGTCCTCCAGAGGACCATCATGGTTTCCTTCTCTCTGGTTCTGAACGTTCTCAGGAACCATCCAGCCAGTCTTGTGCACTTTGTTGCCATCCTGGTAATGTGCACTTGGAAAGAGGTATCATCACTCATGTCGATACACAGGTCCCTCACTGATTTAGGCTTTGGGATTGTAATCCCCTGTAGACCAGAGTATCCTGTCAGTATTATATTAAGTTTTGGACACTTGTAGCACAGGGCTTGGAATTTTTCAGCATTAAACTGCATATTATTGTCCTCAGCCCATCTGTAAATTGAGTCCAACTCATGCTGCAGGTGTGCAACATCGCTGGGTTCTGTATTTTCTGCAAGATTTTCATATTGTCTGCATAGCTAGCAAAGGTGGCTATCCGGGCAGCTGAGAGCATATCCGAGAGGACCACTATGAAAAGCAGTGGTCCCAAGAAAGTGCCCTGTGGAATACCACTCACTATTTTTATTCTCTTTGAGGTGGCTCCATTGGCCACTACTGCCTAACTTCTATCTTTCAGAAAGTCATGTAACCACTCTCCAACTTTTGTAGCTATAACAAGATCATGCAGTTTGTGGCATATCATACCATGATCCACTTTATCAAAAGCTTTTGCAAAGTCAGGGTATATTACGTCCACATTTGAGTTGTTGAGTAACTGCCTCAACACCCAGTTATAATGTATGAGCTGGGTCAGGCAGCTCCTACCTGGTTGAAAGCCATGCTCAGTAATACTCAGCAAGTTATTTTCTTCAAAGGATGCAATTAGTTTCCCTCTGACTATCTGTTCCATGACATTGCTTATGTGTAAAGTCAGAGACATAGGCCTATAGTTTTTGGCATCTGCTCTGCTTCCTCCGTTATGAATTGGGCATATTATTCCCTCCTTCAGTTTGCTTGGCAGCCTGCCATTTGCAAGAAAGCTCTGGAAGAGAATCTGTAGAGGTTTCACCAGAGCACACTTACCCAATTTGAGGAGGATTGCTAGGAAACCATTAGGACCAGCAGTTGAGTTATGCATCCACCTCATTTATGGCTTGTAGTATATCTTCTTAGCTAATGTCGATGTAATCCATCGTAACTGCCTTGCTGGTTATAGGTGAGGTGGCAAAGAAATCCATTGGTTCATTCACTTGTCTGTGTTCCAACGGGGTGGTAAAGGCACTTTTGAACTGGTCATTCAGTACCTCACTGATCTTGGTTAGACTATCTGTGAGGGAGCCATCCTTTTGAAAGAGGGATCCTATTTTGCGGTGTACTGAGGCTGTTTCTTTGGCATAATGAAAGAAGGCCTTTGGGTTTGA
>NC_068985.1:56014357-56016679 GCF_001194135.2 Octopus bimaculoides | reverse complement strand
TGAGGCTGTTTCTTTGGCATAATGAAAGAAGGCCTTTGGGTTTGACTTACAATCTCCATCAGTGTTGTTTTTAGGCAGGACCTTTCACTACTTTTGGAATGTTGGTTGAAGCAATTTGCAACGTTCATCTGTCATCTCATGAGGATCTTCCTCTCCCTTGGAATCTTGTTCCTTTTTGTATTGGCCTTGTGCTCTGGAACATATTCCTGGCATATGGTTTGCATAACAGATATGAAATATTTTAGTTTCATGCCAATGTCTGGTGTGGAGAGACATTTCGGCCAGTCTTGTCTGAGGATCTCTTTTTGGATCAATTTCCAGTCTGCTTTGTAGAAGTTCAGATTGGAAAGATTTTGGGTGCTTCCTTTAGGCTGTATGTCTCTGGCTACTTTTGGTCCATACATAGACAGCTCTATTATGTTGTGATCTGAAACTAATGTGGGCATCACTTTCACATCATGAATGATGTCCATATTGTTTGTGAAGCAGTGATCCAAAATGTTATCTGCCCTAGTTGGTCTAAGCACAACTTGCTCCATGAATGGGGATTTGGTGAGGTTAAGAAAGGACTTCACCTTTGTTTGTTTGCAATAAGTCGTTCCTGAGAGCATGAGACCTTCGGGCCATTTGACATTGAGGAAGTTGAAATCACCCATATGAAATACACTCACATAGTGTTCCAGTTTCATGAGGATTTCTTTAATTCTTTTGAAGCAATCTTCAAACTTGCCAATGTGGTTTGGAGCATCCGGTGGACGATATGTATTGCATATGATTATATTGTGTTGTCATGTATACAATTAGAGTGTCACATACTGAATTTGAGTATGACAGTAAGACCTGGAGTGTGAGGTTTTCACGGATGTATGCAACAACTCCACCATGGCTCCTTTCCCTTCTGGTTGTTATGCTATCTCTCTCTCTCAGTCAATCACTCACACACTCACTCAAAAAAGATGCGAGGAGAAATAAAATTTTCAAATGTACGCTGTGTGTGTGAGGGAAAGAGTAACAGCGTACATTTTTAAAATTTATTTTACGTCACATCTTTTTTGAGTGAGTGTGTGAGTGATTGACTGAGAGAGAGAGGTGTGTGTTGTCAGAAAGAAAGTGTGAGACACAGAGAGAGAGAGAGAGAGAGAGATATAATTAATTTAATTTATTTACTTTTTCTCGCATCTGTTTTTAGTATGTGTTTGACTGAGAGAGAAAGAAAGAGGGACGTTAGGCTCTCACACACTCTCTCTCTGTCTCACACACACTTTCTATCTCGCACCCCACCATCAACACATACACACGTTCCTGTTATTTTCTCTCTTGTTCACTTTATGCTGACATTAAACGAAATGTACGTTTCCACATCAAGAAACAAATAAAAAATTTTTACGGAATTTACTGAACCTTAACAGCTGATAGATCCTTGACAACTCTGTGACTCAGAACAAAAGATAGTCCTCGCCAAAACTTATCTCCTGCCATAAAATCTTTGATGATATAATGATACCAGAAATAAATCACTGCTTTAATCCCCACCTCAAAAAAACCTACCATCCAGTTAATGGAACACCTCAAAGCAACAACTCAAATGGGATAAAGAGTACACATATCACAACAACAATAACACCAAGTGTGTGTTTGTTTGTGTGTGTGTGTGTGTGTAGACTTACAATATATCCTATTGTTAAAAAAATTTTATACGATCATTCAATAAAACTCAAATGGGATAAAGAGTACATGCTTTATCTGCCTAAACAGTCCAACGAGACCCGCTTGCTAGTCAAGTCCCTAACACCCCACTTATTGTTATGGGGTGCAGGAAGGGGGGAAAAGCTTTCATTTCAAGGATGCACTTTTATCCCTCAGGGTCAGACATGTCGTTTAACTTCCACAGATCACAGTTCCCAGTAAGGTCATGCATCGCCATGTCCATCAACAAATCCTATGGCCAAACACTATCGGTGGCAGGCATCCATTTGGGGGAGCCGTGCTTTTCACATGGGCAACTTTATGTGGCCTGCTCCCGTGTGGGGAGTAGAAACGCTCTTTCTGTGTATGCTCCTCAGGGCAGAAATTGCAATGTTGTCTATAGTGAAGTTTTATAGACGTAGTAAGAAGAACAAGTCATCATTGCAGCCTATGTGGTTATAAACGGGTGATCCAGAAGCATTGGCCAGACATATTCTCAAATCATGGAAACATGACTCATGGACTCTTCCTCTTCTTTATTAGATAATGCTGACTTCTCTGACAGCAATGCTCACTCGGCCAATATCAGCGCTTGGCCAAGTTGCTCATAGAGTTAGGCTAGAAGAGCCAGGCCCC
>NC_068985.1:56010273-56011596 GCF_001194135.2 Octopus bimaculoides | reverse complement strand
ATTTGGTAAGCAGAAACTGAAAGAAGCCCATCATATATCTTAAATATAAATGGCAATTTCTGTCTGTCTGTTACTCTCATGCTGCCCAAACCAGGGAACTAATTTTCACCAAACTTTGTATACATGTTGAACTAAGATCTAGTTCAATTATAGGCTAATTGGATTTCAATAAAAATCAATAATGGACCAACTACAGGGTTAAAATGAGAGGGCTGCAAAAATGTTAGGTTCAGGGAAATATGGTATAATGAGGGTGGCTGATATTAGGGAAGGTGAGGCGACAGGAAGAGATAAACACACAGAAAATTTAAGAAATAGACAGGGACACTTCCATATATATATATATAAAAGAGAGTTTTTATGTGTGTGTGTGTGTGTGTGCATCTCTTCCTTATGCATTTAAAAACTGAGTTTCCAGTTTTGACGTATAGGGTATCAAAAGATCCAGTTATCTTACGACTACCAAATAAACTTAATTTTCATTTACATATTTACATTACAAAAATTTTACATTATCATCTTTTCTATAAGTCAATTATCATAAACATTTTATACCATGACAATATCATCACATTTTCTATGAGTGTGTTCCTTAAAAGATATCCATTTCTCTATATATTATGAGGAAATAGTCACTCACTCTCTCTCTCTCTCTCTCTCTCACATGCACACACACATATATACAAAAAAGATGTATGCATATGTATTTATGTATGTATATATAAAAGATGTGTGTGCAGGACAGAGAAAGACTGAGTGAGTACCACTTACACATAACAACACACCTTCACTCACTCTCCTCTCTCTCATGCACGCACACACACACACATTTCATATACATGTACATACATCTTTCACTTTCTCTTTTCTTTTACTTTCTGCTCTCACTTCAAAGCAAATGTCATGGTTTCACTTTCTCTTCTCTTTCATTTTCTCTCTTCAAAGCATAAAGAAATTTTTAAAATTTATGGGATTCAAGTAATACATTCAAAAACTGAGTTGCCAATTTTGATTAACAAATAAACTCTTTTTATATTTACATACTTGCATTACAAAAATTGGCACTGTCATGGTATTAGCTGTCAGAAGTGAAAGTAGAAAAATCTGAAGGAACGTTACTGCTGGTTTGAGTTGATTCTTTGGCTACTGACAGCTAATACCATGACTGGCTGAAGCGAGCTATCTGTCTGTCTGTCTGTCTCTCTCTCTCTATCTATCACTCGAAAGTTATTGGAACAAATTTGACACCTATATCCATGCGTTTGAAAACACACAGAGTATAAGGGTACCACTAAAGCAGAGTGGTCCTGAACGCGCAGTCGC
>NC_068985.1:56007478-56009355 GCF_001194135.2 Octopus bimaculoides | reverse complement strand
CTGATGTTCTGGTGTATACCTTATCTTTTGAAAGACGTCAACTGTATATATTTGTTCTGTTGTAGGTACCTGATGCTGATGTTCTGGTGTATACCTTATCTTTTGAAAGACGTCAACTGTATATATTTGTTCTGTTGTAGGTACCTGATGCTGATGTTCTGGTGTATACCTTATCTATTGAAAGACGTCAACTGTATATATTTGTTCTGTTGTAGGTACCTGATGCTTTCCAGACTCTTATGAATACTGTTGAGAAAACCATGAAACATGCAATAGAAGTTGAAGAGAAAGTGTCCTTGGAACAAGTAACCAACTTTGATGAAGTTTGTGAAGATATTAAAGACCGATTGGCTATGTTGAGAGATTGTCCAAACCGTTTAGAAAACCCAATAATTTACCATTTAGATGTTGGTGCTATGTATCCAAATATTATTCTCACCAACCGACTTCAGGTATTTTGTCGTTCTAAAACAAATCTTCTTTCTTCACAGATTAACATGGTTTATTATTTCTTGTTTCTTTTATAATACTTATTCTTTTATGTAAATTTATGTTTAATCCTGTTATTATATTTCTAAACAAAATACACCTAACTTTTTATTTATCAACATATTAATGTGATTTTTGGATCACAATTTAACAAAAGGTTCCAAGCCAAATCTGTTTCATAATTTTTGTCTCAAAGCAAATCTAATTACAAGTAAATATAAGTAAATTCAAGAAAATACAAAATTATTAAAATTTTGTTTAAACATCACCATAGAAAATGAAACATTAGCTAATATTCAATTGGGTATATGACAAAATTTTAATACAAAAGAATTGCACAAATTACAGGATTATCTGTCAGTTTGTAATTCTGAATAGTTTTCTTATGCCTGTAATAATGTTGACTAGCAGGACCTGTGAATATTTCATGGAATTAATGGTAAACTTATTGAGTTATTTCTGAAAACTTTATCTAAAAAACCTGAAAGCGTTGCCTGTGTTGCGTCTCTATCAAAAGATAGTCGCTCATCTGCTAATCATTGAAAAGTGATGGAAACTGGAATATAATGGTTACTTAATGCATTTTATATATACACTTTATATACATTATGCATAATTTTATAGACTTAATACACAGCACTCGCACTCTCTTTCCCTCTCACTCTTCACCTTACCCTCTTTTTCTCCTTTTTCTTTCGCTCTTCACCTTTCCCTTCAAATAATCACATGAAATCTCTACAGACAGGCTTACACATTTCACTCACTACCATCTTCCCCTCTCTTTTTCCTCTCCATCTTCCCTCCATCATCCACCATTCCCTCCCGTCAACAGAGAAACAAGTAGAATTACTATAAGATGGCAAAAAGTGCTCAGGTTTCCTCTTTGTTTAATGATTCATTTCCAGTGGTTGCTTCAAACAAATTAAGTGGAAAATTTTTTTTTAATTAATCTAACAGTTTCATTTCCTTGGAAAGACAGTAGCAAGGTTCACTCTTCTTCCAAAAAATCACTAAAATTTTTTTTAATTCTTACTCTGTTCTGGTACAAATTTATTTTCTTTATTGCTATCAGAACTGTTGTCCGAATCACTTGTTTCACTTTTTGAAATCAAAGTATCCAATTCTTAACCATGCACATTTTTATGTTCACCATTGCTCAATTTGGCTGTGTGGTAAGAAGCTTGCTTCCCAACCACATGGTTCCAGGTTCATTCCCACTGTGGCACCTTGGGCAAGTGTCTTTTACTATAGCCTCAGGCCAACCAAAGCCTTGTGAGAGGATTTGGTAGACAAACTGAAAGAAGCCTGTCGTATATATGGTTGTGTGTGTGTGTTTGTCCCCCACTATCGCTTGACAACCGATGTTGGTGTGTTTATGTCCCCGTAAC
>NC_068985.1:56000933-56007468 GCF_001194135.2 Octopus bimaculoides | reverse complement strand
TTTTTTTTTTTTGTTTTGATACTGTTGCATGTACTTCCTTGCATCAGCTATTCATTATCATCATCGTTGTTGTTGTCATTGTCATCATCATCATCATTGTCAGGGTGATGGATATATGCAGACATAGTTCAGAAAAGTTGGTGTTTGGAACATAAATTAACATGAAATTTTATGAATTAATGAGCTTATCATATAAAGTGCTCAGGTGCACTACATGGGAAGTTTTAATTTATTTGACTTTAAAACAGGAAGTTTGTATTGTAGAACCAAGTGACAGTTTCAGGTGGGTTTGTATGAAAAAAATTAAGGCGTCCGTGCTGGCATGAAAAATAAAGTGGACATAGATATGAAGCAAAACAAAAGGACTTAACACTAATTGTGTAAGATTTGAAGTTTTAATCCCCTTACCACTATTGTACTTCATTGAAGAGACATAACAGATGCAAACTTGTGAATGAGCCATGATTATTATCATCATCATTTATGTCTGCTTTCCATGCTTGCATGGATTTGATGAGTTGCCATGACTTGAGTCAATTCTTATTCTGAGTTACTTCCTTCATTGATGGGTTGGGGAACTGTGACTCATTTGTTATAAGAATTACTGAATTTCCAATATATTTATGGTAACCATATCATCATCATTTATGTCTGCTTTGCATATTGGCTTGAGTTGGTCAGCAGGGTCCAAATCAAATGTTAGAGTTACTACCTTCATAGATGGGTTGATGGGACTGCGTCTCACTCAAACACTTCATTTTTGGCTTGGTTTCTATTGCAAGACACCCTTTCTGTCACTGACTACTTTATAAAGCGTAGTGCGTCTCCATGGGTTAAACAGTTTGACAGGATCTGCTGAGCCTGAGGTCTACATTGCACTCAAGTGTTTGCTTTGACATGCTTTCTATAACTAGATGTCCTGTTTAATGTCAATCACTTTGAAGTGGACTGGATGCTATTTTTCATGCCACCAGCACTAGTGAGGTTGCTAAACAGCTTGCAAGACTACGACCATTGAGAGAGGTTGCTTTATGCTAAAACAGTGTTTCTCAGCCTTATGAACCCCTTTGATTCCTATTTTACTCAGAGGGTCCCTCCAAGCCATTTGATGTCTAAAAAATCCTATTATATTTTTATATTTAAATATTAGGAATTGTATAGAAAAAATTAAAATATTTTGTGAATTGTGGAAGTATAACCAATTTATGGCATATAAATTTTAACAAAATCTTATATGGACCTTGGTTGAGAACCTCTGTGCTAAAAGATAAAGGGTTAAATTATGAGAGAAGGGGCCAGAGCTGAACAGAGATTTCTTGCTATGGAGAGGCTCTGTGGCTACCCACATTTTAGAAGAGAGGGTGGAGGTGTATTTTATGTCATACCAACACTAGAAAAGTTGGAATGTCCTCAGTGAAAGTAAAGACTCTCTTGACTTCGCAGTGATTCCATTTGTTCAAGTGAGCATGTCCAAGATAAAGTGCAGATGACATCATAAGGAGCATGGTGATGACATGAGAGGAGTGAGAGTATGGTGGGAGGAAAAAGAGCTACTGGGATGTGAAGATAGTGGAGGGAGTGAAAGATGGAACACAGTAAATGTTTAAAGATTAATTCAGAGTCCTGTTTCGTTTTTACAATTGTCCAGCCTTCTGCAATGGTTGATGAAGAAATTTGTGCTGCTTGTGACTTCAACAAACCTGGTGCAACATGTCAGAGGAAGATGACTTGGATGTGGCGAGGAGAATATATGCCTGCTACCAGAAGTGAGTTCCAACGAATCCAGCAGCAATTGGAAAATGAGAAATTTCCACCATTTTTTCCTGGTGGACCACAAAGAGCTTTTCACCAGCTTCCAGCTGTGGAACAAGCTGCCATAGAGAAAAAGAGACTGGCAGGTCAGTGAATCTTTTCTTTCCTTCTTTCTTTTCTCCATCTTACAAATATTTCAAGTTTCAAATACAGTATGCCATATTCCCTCATGTTTACATGTTCTTGATCCTGACTAAAAGAGTTAGTGTTAAGAATGACTCATTCATACAGCATGCTGTGTCTGTCGTGCTTCACTCAGAGTCAGCTGTGATTGAGTAAATTATAATCACAAGTGATTCCACTAGTGACAACCCTGTCTTACTTTTGTTTACATGTATGTGTACACCCAGACACATCTTCACTACCACCTTTTTTGGGGGTTGCTATATACCACCTATTCCCGTCCTATCATAATTTAACCTCTCATCACCAAGCAGAAACCCTCCTTCCCTCAGTTGAGGGGGTCTTGTCTTGCAAGATACTTGGAGACCTTGCAGTGCCAGTGCCATGAAATAAAAGCACCCACATTAGAAGGGTATCCAGCTGTAGAAACCATTCCAAGACAGACAGTAGAGCTTGGCACAGTCCTTAGGCTTGCCAGCTCCTGTCAAACGGTCCAACCCATGCCAGCCATGGAAGATGAATGTTCAATGATAATTATGATGATGGCGCATTTATATATATATATATATATATATATATATATATATTTGTGTGTGTGTGTGTGTGTGTGTAATGACAGGCTACCATATAGTTTCCATCTACTAAATTTTGCTCACCAAACATTGCTTAGTCTAAGGATAGAGTAGAAGACTCATGCAGAAGATATCACACAATTGAATGGAAACCAAAACTATGTTATTACAAAACAAATCTTTTTAACCATGCAGCTTTATATATATATATATACATATAGACACTCACACACATTTTGGCAGCTATACGTAATCTGGTTTAACCCTTTAGCATTTAAACTAGCCCTATCCATCCCAGATGTTCTACATACTTTACATTCAAACCAACCAGATTTGGCCCCTTACACCTGCACTACAGTGTCCTTCTGAAAACAAACAATCACATCAATGAAGTCTCCAAGCTATTTGATACTGCATAATTAATGCAAAACAATACAGATAAATAAGCATTGCATTTGACAGAATAATCTGAATGCTAAGGAGTTAATGCCCTCCCCTAGTCTTTGGTTTCAAGAATTTCGACCAGGTCACTGGTTTGGGAATAAACTTGATGTGTTGCTACTAAATACAGCTAGAATATAGCAAAAGTTCAGCCCTATGAGTAATGCCTTGGGTTTTTATTATTGTTGTTGTTTTTGTTAAGGTGGCTAGCTGGCAGAATCATTAGTGCACCAGACGAAATTCTTAGCGTTATTTCGCCCATTGCTATGTTCTGAGTTCAAATTCCACTGAGGTCGACTTTGCCTTTCATCGATAAATTAAGTACCAGTTAAACACTAGGGTCAATATAATCGACTAGTTACCATCCCACAAATTCGAAGCCCTGTGCCTCCAGTAGAAAGGATTATTATTGTTGTTTTAATTTATGTTTCAGAATATTGCAGGAAAGCTTACAAGAAGATCCATGTGACAAGAAAAGGAGAAAAAGTTGCTACCATTTGTCAAAGAGAAAATTCTTTCTATGTTGACACAGTTCGGGCATTTCGAGACCGACGCTATGAGTTCAAAGGATTAGTGAAGGTATGGAAACGCAAGTTGGGAGAAGCTGAAGCAGCAAAAGATGCCGCAGAGATAAAAAGAGCCAATGGAATGGTTGTTTTGTATGATTCACTACAACTGGCACATAAATGTATCTTAAATTCCTTTTATGGATATGTCATGAGGAAAGGGTAAGAAATAATTTTAATTCTTGTTTGTGATGTGCCATCATCATCATCATTTTACATTCATTTTCCAAGCTGGTAGGCATTTGACAGTTTGACAGGAGCTGGCTAGCCAGAGAGCTGCCCAAGCTCCAGTTGTGTCTGTCTTGGCATGGTCTCCATGGCTGGATCTCCTGACTAACATCAACCACTTTAGAGAGTGTATTGGGTGCTTTATACTTGGCACTGGCACTGCATCTCATCCAGGCTAACTCTCTTCCTAATCAGTTGAGCTATAAACCCTCTCTGTAACTTTCGTGATCTGGTCCAGCAATTTGATACTTCTGTAATTATTTCTGTTTAAGGCATCACCTTTACCTTTGTAGCAGTTGACTATAATGCTGCTACACCAGTTGGGTATGACTAATAATAATAATTATTATAAGGCAATGAGTTGGCAGAATTGTTAACACTTTTGACAAAATACTTAGTTGAATTTCTTCTGGCTTTACAATGAGGTTGACTTTCATCCTTTTGGGATCGATAAAATAAGTACCAGTTGAACAATGGAGATGATGTAATCGATTACCTCCCTCTTCCAAATTTCAAGCTTTGTGCCTTTGTCAGTCTTGGTATCATCATTGTGGCAGTTGTTACTTAAGTAGTGTCTGTTTTTGTAAGTCCATGTACATATTTGTGTGGTTATATGTAGGTGTATATGTTTACATGTGTATATATGTGTGTGTATGTATGTACAAGTGCTTGTATATATATTGTCGTCATTGTTTAATGTCTGCCTTCCATGCTGGCATAGGAGATAGAGATGCCTTGTATTTCCTTCCACCCTTACAGTGTAATTGATAAAGTGACTTTATGACTACATATACTTCCAGCCTGATCTTTGATCTCCCCAACACGTTTTTTTTTTTTTTTTTTTTTTTTTTTTGTCTTTGTGTTTTACAACCCTTTATGTGCTTTATACAACTTGAATATTTTTCCTTATTATTATTTTAACTATTTTTGCTTTTTCTGTTATAATTTGAATCAATTTATTCCAATGACTTTCCTTTTGCATGTCATCTTCACTCCTTAACCATATAAACCTAAACAGGGATATGTTCTTTTGGACAATTGTATATATATATATAAATATCCTCAGCCCTTTAGCATTCAGATTACTCTGACAAAAGTAATGCCTATTTATTCTCATTGTTTTGAATTAATCTTGCATTATCTTATAGATTTGCAATTTTGATGAGGTAACTGATAATTTTTAGAATGACACTGTAGGATAAGTATGAGAGACCAGATGTGGTTGGTTTGACCATAAAGTAGGAAGAATATTTTGGGCCGGATATGGCTGGTTTAAACGCTAAAGGTTTAATGACTCCTGTTATTGTTATCACTTTCCTTTATATCTTTCTTCCTGTCATTGGTTGATGCATAGTTCATGTCGGTAATGAAGAGGACCAAAAATCAGATGAGGATGTGTTGGTTGGAGTTATCGGACATAACTGATGATGATGCTTGCAGAGTATGTCTTGTTGAAAAGTGTGTAACTCAAAGGCAAAGTTTCAAAAAACATGATTTATTTTTGTTACATTTACAATTATAAATTGACCATGTCGGATCAATGAAAATCAACATATAATTTTAATTGTATGCATTTGTCAACAATCTACTTAGCCTTGTCAAATTAGTATTGAGGAAAAGGTGTGTGGCAGATGTTATAGAAAGAGTAATCTGTAAATGTGGTAGACATGACAGTTAGCTAGATTAATAAAGTGTGAATAGATGAATGTTAGTGCGAAACAGATGAGTGGGGGAGAACGGAGAGATGCTTACAGTAGTTTTCGTTTGACTTAGTGACATCATTTCTCGTTCAGCCCAAAAACCATCTGCAACAGGCTGTCACGATTGCAAGCAGGGAACTGACCCCTTTGGCTGGTCAGTTGGTCTATTTATAACAGTCTGCAGCCGATAGAAAGATGGATAAACCTTAGCTAAATATTGAGGTTAGATCTGGTTCATTTGAACTTAATTGCTCCTAGCTGGTCATTAAAAACTCATCAATCATTGTTTCAGTTGACAGGACAAAGAAGTTTTTCCCGCTGCAAACTGATTTGGTGAGGGAAAGTGTGACCAGTAATTCTGAGATGCGATTTCAAATCTCAGGTGATAGAAACTATGAACAATAGCTAATGTTTCCTTCAAACTTTGCTCTTATTACTATATTTATTCAAACTCCAAAGAATCCCTCTCAACACATGGTTCTACCTCTGCTCATGATCAGAGATGCACATATTGTCAGTCACTATGGGACATGCTCAAGTGGTTACGGTCAAGCAACTGACAAGCAAATCTGTGATTGAGCAGAATATTTGCTATAATGATATTTTTGCTTCAGCAACTCAGTTCTGAATCTATCTGAAAAGTAATGGAAAAAGGTCAGTTTCAAAACATCGATGTCCAGGTCACAAAAGCAGAGTTTGAAGGGAATAGTAGTTATTTCCTTTGATTTCTAGATAGAGGCAAATAGGAACTAACAAATAAAAAAAAATAAAAAAATAAAATTTTGTTACACCTACCAAAACAATTGTAATGAAGTAATAGAAATTCCGAGACTGCTTTCTCGATACACTATATATTTGTTTTATGATGCAAAACTGATTTTGTTATGAAATTTTTGCAGTGCTCGTTGGTACAGTATGGAAATGGCTGGAATTGTCTGTTTCACAGGAGCAAACATCATCACAAAAGCTCGAGAAATTGTTGAACAAATAGGGTTGGTTTTTATTTATTTATTTATTCCCCTTTTCCCCCTAGCATGGTCACAACTCACCAGCTGGAACCAGTACAAGAATATTCTTTAATTATTCATTTGCT
>NC_068985.1:55995391-56000833 GCF_001194135.2 Octopus bimaculoides | reverse complement strand
AACCGGATATTGGAGGGGTGGGAGTTTGATCCTCATGGTTGGTTGCTGGCAAATTTTTCTACTCTTAAAAGGATTTTATCCTTTATATATATACTGCTCAGTATTTACATGTTGAAAAGATATATCTTTCTACCTGTTCTGTAAACCATTAATATATTATACCTCCATCTGTTATCTACTTCTCTTTCTTCCATTCCTTGTTAAGACGGCCTCTGGAACTGGACACAGATGGTATATGGTGTGTATTGCCAGCAACATTTCCAGAAAATTACGTTGTCAAAACAACCCATCCAAAGAAAGCAAAATTGACAATTTCTTACCCAGGAGCCATGCTTAATGTAATGGTGCAGGTGAGACAATATTTTCGTATATCTTTGTCAGGGTAGCAACAAATTGCTCCTTTTTTGGCAGCTAAACTTCTACTCTCTTCTCTCTCCTTGGGACATTGCTTGATTATCTTTATTCGATTCAGGTATGTGATGTTGATAAGCTACAGAAATGGTGAAATATCGGTATCCATCACTTCTGAATGGGATCAGAAGTAAATCATCTCACCTGTCTATGACTTTCAGGTGTTTTAACAGTCAGTGTAATGAAGGAGTCATTCCCCAAATGCTATGTGCAGTGAACTGGCAAAGAAGCAAAACACATACATTGGGTATGTTTGGTCTTGAATGTGTTATTGAATTTAATTTTATATATGCATCACCATGGCATAACAGCAAATGGTTTTTATGCCATTTATAAATATAGTCATCATCATCATCATCGCTTAACATCTGCCTTCCATGCTAGCATATGGACTGCAATTCAATAACTTTGTTCAGGTGCAGATGTGACTACGTAGTAAGAAGTTGGCTTTCCAACCAAGTGGTCCCGAATTCAGTCCCACTGCGTGGCATCTTAGACAAGTGTTTTCTACTACAGCCTCAGGTCAACCAAAGACTAGTGAATTGATTTAGTGGACAGAAAGTGAAAGAGAAGCCTATTGTGTGTGTGTGTGTGTTTATTTCCTTCCTCCCTTACTGCTTGACAACTGGTGTTGGTGTGTTTATATTCTCATTAGTTTGGCATAAGAGACTGATAAAATAAGTATCAGGCTTAAAACAATAAGTATTGGGAAAGATTTATTCAACTAAAAATTCTTTAAAGCAGTGCCCCAGCATGGCTGCAGTCTAATGACTGAAACAAGTTAAAAAAAGAAAATACTTCCCCATCGTCATTGATCTGTAAAACCGTCTCCTCTTGTTCCTCCTAATCTTACTAATCCAGTGATTTGTCTGTCTAGTAATTCTCATTGAAAGAATATAAGAGTAAGTGTGCTTTCAAGCAAAGCTTTACAGGTTTGGATTGATGTTCTCCCAAGATATACAGAAGCCCTCAGTTAAAGAAAGAAGAGTAGCATTCACATTTGCTGGACCTTCAGTCTTGGAGAAAGGAAGGACTATGTCACAACACAGATTGTCACTAACCATTATTATGGTTCCTGTAAGTAACCTGGTTAAGTAATCCACTGACCACAGGTAGACCTACTAGCAAATAAGGCAGAAAATTTTTGTATCTAGTAAGAGGTTTCTATGAATGACTCCTTGCCACCTGTGCCCTCTAACGAACAGTATCACTATGATGCCAAGAAAAGGTAAATTAAGAAGCAGGTGTTGGTCTGAGTTATCTTCAAACCAAAAACATGATTTGGATTCTTGTAACAGTAGAGTCTGCTTCATGACCCACCAAGATATAGGCGGTGGTGTTAAACCATGCAAGGGTTAGATCTACCACCCAATGTTTGTCACATAAATGTAAATCTCTGCATGAGTTGCTTACTCTGAGGGTTGGGTATCTCATAGAACAAGTGCTAGTTTTCTGGTATTAAATATAGTGGTGAGAGGAGAGAAGAGATATGTGGGTTGAAAGCACTTGTGTGAAGGAAACATGTAAACCAGTCACTTCTGAGGAACAGTGCCTATTGTAATAGTGGGGAAAAGCATAAAGAGGAAACAAGACATTTGTGGGACAGGGGTTTATGATTATGATGATTATAATTGTTGTAATATAATATAAACATGGATTTATTATAACGACTGTTAGTATTTGTAATTTCACAGCTGCTTGCATTACATAACCACAGATCAAACTACCCAGGATTCAATGATTGTTAGATGCATTGAAGTTGTTTAATTTAGTTCATTCATTTGTTTAACATCTGTTTTTCCATGCTAGCATGGCTTGATCTGGATTGAAATTGGTTTTGAAGCAAAATTTTATAGCCAGATGCTCTTCCTGTCACTAACCTTCAACTGGTTTTCAAGTAAAAGATTTTTATAGGTCTTCAAGAGTGCAGAACTATCAGTTATAATGTCAGTGAGGAATGTCAGCATCACTTTGTTCAAATGGTGACAAGTAGAGTATCAACATTCACATGCATTTGCAGATACACAATACATATTTACACACACACACACACATCTATTATCTTTTATTTGTTCCAGTCATTGACTGTAGCCATGCTGGATCACTGCTTTGAAGAATTTTAGTCAAGTGGATTGACCCCAGTACTTATTTTTTAAAGCATGGTACTTATTCTATTCTCTTATGCTGAATCGCTAAGCTACTACACACTCAATGGTCTTTTTTCAATTTCCCTCTACCAAATTCACTCAAAGTTTTGGTCAGCATGAGGCTATAGAAGACACTTGTCCAGGGTACCATGCAGTGGGACTGAACCCAGAGCCATGTGGTTGAGAAGCAAACTTCTTACCACACAGCCACACCTGTGCCTACATATATTTGTATATATGACAGACTTAATACAGTTTCTGTCTACCAAATTTGTTCACAATGAGAGTGGAGTTTTCAAGCAGGGTGATGGTTGAAAATTCTTGCCCAAGATGCTGCATAATGGGACTAAATCAGAAACTACATGGTTGTGAAAATAAACTTCTTAACCACACAGCCAGTACACAACAGCAGATCAAACAGCCCAGTATTATGGGTATGATGAGGTTATTTATTTGCTTAATGTCAACGAAAAAAGGCATATCAATGTTTATGAAATTAATTTATCCATGACAGACATTATTGTGAAAAAATTTGACAAAATAAAATTTTTGGTGAATTGTTGTTTTTCTGTCACTTTTAGAATGAATTTACTAATCACCAATATCAAGAATTAGTTGACCCAGATGCTCTGAAATATGAAGTCCGCAGTGAAAATTCAATATTCTTTGAAGTTGATGGGCCTTACTTAGCAATGATTCTTCCAGCTTCCAAAGAAGAAGGCAAAAAACTGAAGAAACGATACGCTGTCTTTAATTTTGATGGTTCTCTTGCAGAACTGAAGGTAAGAATGTGGTTTATTCATATTTTGTTTCATTAAGAATTGAAGTTGAGTGGAAACTCTAGTTAAGTTGTTTGTTGTTAAGTAACTCTGGTTGACCTGTGATACAACTTTACTTGATACCAGATACATGTAAACAGTTTGTATATGCCATATTTTAGTCAGGTCTGGAACTTTGATAATAAGTTTAAAAAACTAAACAAACACAACACAGGAATGAACAGAAAATACATTAGATATGGAACATGTTCGTTCCTTGTTAATTATCGTCCAAAAAATCCTTACAGTTTCATGCCTTTAACAATGATATTGTTCATTTTTGGTGGCATCCTCAATGAAAAACTGCTCTTAATAGTGAGTAAATGTTGAGGACAGTAATAAAAACAAGCAACGTAGGTAGTGTACATATATAAATATATAAACGAAATAAAATATACAATATGCAAACAAAATAAGGGCCATATGGCTCTGAAACAAGGATAGGACAAGACATGTGTGAGTAACACAAGATAAATGTTTTAAAGGACTGGAAACAGAAAGCAGAGATGGAAAGATAGCACGAAAGGTGAAGAAACAAACTGTCTGTTGGAAGTAGAGCCTGAAAGAAGCGTGACTGAATGAGTCAATGGCTAAGTGAAGAAAGGGAAAGGACAGAGATATCTATTAAATAGGTTGGTTGTGTTGAGTGTCATGAGAGTGGAGTTGTCTGTTGTGTTGAATGCAGTGATAGTGCAGTTGAGTTCAGTGGAAGTGTTGTATTGTTGAGTGCAGTGATAATCAAAACTGGATCATCAGGTATCTACTCAGTCAGAGTTGACTTGGGGTTAAACTACATTAACTAGGAAAACAATAAGAAATCATGTATTTTGGCCCAATGTCAATGCTGATGGAGCAAACCTATGATCAAAAGCATTCCGACAATAACCATCCCACCTTAGTTTGAGATATATCTTTACCTTCATAATCCAAGGTTTCTTTTCCTTTTTTGAAGATGAGCAGAAAAGTGCAATTTTATGGTTGATTTGACTGCTATTTCTAACAGGTCAAGTAACCATATAAAGGACCACCATCCACCCCTCCACTTATCAAAGAATGAGACTTCCTCTACATTTATTCATTTTTCTAAGATATTCCATTGAAGTGCAAGAAAATTTTGTATTTGTTTTAGGGTTTCGAAATAAAACGGCGAGGCGAGCTGCAATTGATAAAGATCTTCCAGTCATCCGTCTTTGAAGCATTTTTGAAAGGTAGCACTTTAGATGAATGTTACAGTGCCGTCTCTAAAGTAGCAGACTATTGGTTAGATGTCTTGTACAACAAGGTAAGTGACAATCTTATTGAACTCTTCTAGTTTAGATTATTTGTATTTCTTAAGGCAGTGAGCTGGCAGAATTATTAGCATGTGGGGCAAAATGCATAGCAGCTTTTCATCTGTCTTTACTCTATCTTTTTTCTTTTACTCATTTCAGTCATTAGACTGCAACCATGCTGGGGCACTGCCTTGAAATTTTAGTCAAATGTCCAACCCATGGACAACAGATGTTAAATGAGGATACATTATCCTTTCAAAAGGATCTTAGTTCAGAACATAAAGAACTGAAAGAAATGTCACTTAACATTTTACCTGAAACACAAACGAATCTGCCATCCAACAACCTCAATGATAGTAATAACAATGATTTCAAATTTTGTCACAATGCCAGAAATTTGAGGTGGAGGGGTAAGTCGATTACATTGACCCCAGTATTTGACTGGTACTTATTTTATTGACCCTGAAAGGAAGAAAGGAAAAGTCAACCATGGTAGAACTTGAACTCAGAACATAAAGATTGATGAAATGCTGCCAAGCATTTTGCCTGGTGTGCTAATGATTCTGCCAGCTCACCAGCTTAATGATAATAATTATAGTAATAGTCATCATTATCGTTTAACGTCCGCTTTCCATGCTAGCATGGGTTGGACGATTTGACTGAGGACTGGTGAAACCGGATGGCAACACCAGGCTCCAGTCTGATTTGGCAGAGTTTCTACAGCTCGATGCCCTTCCTAACGCCAACCACTCAGAGAGTGTAGTGGGTGCTTTTACGTGTCACCCGCACGAAAAC
>NC_068985.1:55979448-55993514 GCF_001194135.2 Octopus bimaculoides | reverse complement strand
GGAAACTGGAAGATTACGGACAGCAAAAATCAACATCTATAAGCACAGCTAAACGTTTGGCTGAAGTAAGTTACTTTTGTTTTATGGGTTAGTCAGAGAAGAAAGGGATAGGGCCCCTGGTAATAGTGGGAGCAAAGAGCTGTTCACATGATTTTTTAGAGCCATTGAAAGTGTTGGGAACAAAGGGAGTGCCCTGCTTTTTTAAGACCACCAAGAACGGAAAGAGCAGTGTCCATGCCCTGTTAGAGCACCTGGAAAAGTTGAGAGGAAATGTAAATGCCCCTGTCTTTTAAAGCTCTTGAAAATGGTTGGAATGGAATAACTCAGTATCTTTAGACTAGAGACCTGGTTAAAAAACTTAAAATATAACGAAGACAACTAAAATACTTGAGGATCTGATGGTAGTGTTAAAATGGGTGATAATTTAGAATATGTACAGAAACAAGGACTGGAGTGCCAGACAAGGTCATGTGTGGCATATTGCCCCTGTCTGCTTTGCCTTTCATTCTATCAAGATTAATAAAATAAGTGCAGGGACTGTATATTGACTATACTGTAGAATGTAGCACTCAACATGGTTGTAGTCCAATGGCTGAAACCAACAAAAGAATATAAAAAAAAAATGCAAAGCAACACTGTCAAAGTAAAATGTCTTAGGTGCATGTGTGGCTGTATGTTAATAGGCTTGCTTCCCAACCAGATGATTCCAGGTTTAGTCCAACTGCATGGCACCTTGGGCAAGTGTCTTCTACTATAACATCAGGCCAACCAAATCCTTATGAGTGGATTTAATTGATGGAGACTGAAAACCAGTTGTGTGTGTGTTTGTCCCCCACCATCGCTTGACAACTGGTGTTGGTGTGTTTATTCCCTGTAGCTTAGTGGTTTGGCAAAAGGGAACAACAGAATAAGCACTAGGCTTAAGAAAATAAATCCGGGAGTCAATTTGTTTGACTAAAAAAAAAAACCCATCAAAGCAGTGCCCCAGCATGGTCAAAGTCAGATGACTGAAACAAGTAAAAGATAAAGTATTTATTTTCATCTCCCTAATTTCATGGTCATTCAAGGTCAACTATGTCTTTCATCCTGCTAGCTTCAACAATGCAAAGTTCTGTGAGAAATCTTTGATATTTCTCTGATATTACTCCTGTTTTATTAATCCTTCAACCACCATTTTATGAATCATTGAAATGCAATGCTTGAAGGGTTAAAGATCAGAATTCCTTCTTATATAGTTGCAGGTTGGAAGGAGTTTCTGAGATGTGTGGTGTTATTGTTGTTTAGTCTCTGAACAGCCATGATGATGATCATCATTGTTTTAATGTTCACTTGCGTGGGTCAGATGGAATTTGTTCAATGGCTGGTTGCCCTTCTTGTTTCTAACATTCAACTGCCTTCAAGTAAGGTAGTATTTCTCAATGGTCAGACATATTTTTCAGGAAAGACTGGAAATGAACAACATCACTTGTATAACTATGATATTCATTTAAAACCACACCCTCTCCTTTTGTTACTGCTTCTCTTTCCCACACCAATGTCACCATACTATGTCTAAATCTTGATGTAAATAACAGGATACAAGAAAGTGTACATCCTAGATTAATTAGAAATAGCAGTAAGCCTTCCTCAAATTACATACACCCTGGTGTCTTAGAAAACACATTATACATTTGATAGACCAAAAAAAAAAAAAAAGAAACTAGAAGAATAGGTGCAAGCATGGTTGTGTGATTAAGAAGCTTGCTTCTGAACCATGTGGTCTTGGGTTCAGTCCCACTGTGCTGCAAGTGTTTATGTGTTTTCTACTATAGCCCACCATCCAACTAAAGCTTTGTTAGTGGAATTGATAAATTGAAACTGTCAACAATTATACACACACTTGTTTTTGTAATTTGTTAAAAACAAAAACGAAGGTTGAACAATTACAGCATCTTTCAACATAGTCTCCTTGCTTTTGATGCACTTCTTTCAGCTGGTAACACAGCTGTTTATGCACCACATCCTGCACTTTGTCCATAGCAAATTGACTACCTTGTAAAGGATATTTGAGTAGTTCAATGACGTGACAGTTGGAAGCGGAGAGATCTGGAGTGTAAGCAGGGTGTTCCAGCAACTGGAAACCCAATTTTTCAGTGGTTGCTATACTCATTGCTGACCCTCACCTTACTGATAGCATCTTTGTACATGGCTTGTACTGCTCTCACCAACCACTCATCTATCCCTAGATTCCACATTGATCACTAGATGAGAGAGTGGGAACTCTGTTAAAGGCTTTCTCCAGGTCTACAAAACCCATATCATCATCATTATTTAACATCTGCTTTCCATGCTGGCATGGGTTGGATAGTTTGCCTGAAAACTGGTAAGCCAGAGAGCTGCACCAGGTTCTGATCTGATTTGACAAGATTCCTACAGCTGGATGCCCTTTCTAATGCCAACCACTCCAAGAGTGTAGCAACTGTTTTTTATGTATCATTGACCTGACACCAGCTTCGGCCATGACTACAGTCTCATTTGGATTGACGCAAGCACGGTATATCACCAAAGGTCTTGGTCACCTGTCACTGCCTCCATGAGGCCCAACGCTTGAACAGTGCTTTTTACATGCCACCAGCACATACACACACACACGTATGTGTGTGTGTTTTGTGCCCCTGTCCTGATATTATCTGATGGTTTTAAATGGTTATTGTTGTTTGGCCTTATTCAGTGTAAGGCAAATACCATGATGAGTGATATCCAGGCTCAGTGGAGAAGATAAGCCACTGGATTTGGTTAAAAAGAGCAACAGCTAGAAGAATATTTAGGAAAGTCTATTAACCAGTTGATCTAGCAATCAGGGCCTTATCTCAGTGAGGAGGGCTGATGTGCAATAACAGCATCAAGAGGTAGGTCTCGAAACAGCATACACCATCTCCTGATGACCCCCTTAAGTCTGCTATGGTCTTGTGTGTGAAACTTTGAACTGTTAGTGGCAGCTGCTGCTGGAATGCTTTTATCTAGATCTGCTCAGTCAGGGCAGATCTGGGCTTATCTAGATCTGTTCAATCAGTGCTGAAACAAACTTTTCTTTAGATCCAACAAGAAAGTCTCTGGGTGGTTGCTTTTACTTGACTTGCAGGAAATAACAGCTAAATCTTCTCGCATCTCACTACCTTAAAAAAAGGGAAAGTGTAGTTCTAGATATACTTAACATAAAAAATATAAAGACATGGTTACTTTTGATCATAGGTCTACTGGATCAGAGTCAACCTAGGGTTAAATAATTTATAGTACTCTATGGTCTTTAAAGACAAACATTTTTATTTGCTTCATCTTTGTTGTGAGTAATGTCATTGTTTTCATCATCATCATCATCATCATCACCACCACCACCATCATTATCCTCATCGTTATCATCACCATACATGTGTAACATATAAATTTTTGCTTTTCAGTTCCTTGGTGACCAAATGATCAAAGATGCTGGTCTGAGTTGCCGCTATGTGATATCTAAAAAACCAGAAGGTTCCCCAGTTACAGAGAGGTTAAGATTTTTGATTTTATGGAATTCTTTCTAAAATCCCAAGAACTCTTTATATTGTCTCCAATGAAGGAATTACATTAGATGGTTTTTACGGGCATAAGAAAAAATTGGAATTTGATACAAACACAAAAAAGAAGCTAGTCACTGTACTGCATTTTGAGTCCAAAATCTTTCTGAGTGAATATATAAATCTAGAATCTATATTTTGGCATTCATACTCTGTTCTTTTCCCTTCCACTTCTCTTGTATCTACCAGCTTCTACTTCTTACCCCTTTCCCATTGTCCATTTATCTCCCACTGTTTCAACACACCTTATCTTTCCGACACTAACATTCCTCTATGACCCCTTATCTTCAATGATTCTCTCTGAATTTCTCTTTACCCTGGTCTATTGCTTCATTTCTGAACTTCTTTCTGATAGAACTTCTGTCCATACTTGTCCCTTATAATATTGGATAGTCCTAGACACCCCCTTCCTAATTTACACAACACACCCTGTCATTTTTTTTCAACTCTATTCTTTTTTTCTCAGTCCTGTCAATCACTTATCCCTTCTTTTTCCCTTGTTCCCTGCTATACTCACTCATCTAGGATCATTGCCCACTTTCTCTTGTGTTCTCCCTCAGTTATAGGGGCCACATTAGGGCCTTAGACTTGCAAGTTATGTGATGATCATCACTAATGCTACTGCCACAAGAAAAGCACCCAGTACACTTTGTAAAGTATATATATTAGCAACAGAGACAGTATTAATATCAAGAGGCAATGTTTATCCCCACTTGAACGAGGATGTTTTATTAGAACAAGCTATATTGCAGTAGTTACCATGAGAGAAACTCTCATATTGGTTTTTGGTGCAAAATCCATGTATGGTAAGTGTTCTAATAGCACATCAACATTTAAGTGGAGATAAATATTAGTTTCAAATTTTGGCACAAGACCAATAATTTTGAAGGAGTGGGTAAGTCGATCACATTGACCCCCAGTGTTGAACTGGTACTTTATCAAACTCGAAAGGATGAAAGGCAAAGCCAACCTTGGTGGAATTTGAACTCAGAACATAAAGACGGACGAAATGCTGCTAGGCGTTTTGCCTAGCATTCTTGCGATTCTGCTAGCTCACCACCTTAATGGGGATAAATAATACCACTTTGTAATGTGATGAACATTAGGTAGACCATTTAGCCATAAAAATCACGCCAAAACAGACATTGGAGTTCGATGAAATCTTCTGACTCATCAAACTCTGTCAAACCATCATGGAATGTAGAAGTTAAATGATGGTGATAAGTGAGTATTTATTGTTGCAATAAATATGAGCTGGAAATTCCTACGGGACAGCTTACTGAGTGCCACAGACCAAGTCACATTGGAACACTTTTGAGTATAGGTCTGGTCAACAGTGATCAGTGTCTGGTCAACAACTTTATTTAATTTTTTCATGTTCTGAAAGAAATGCTCCAATGTCACACAGTTTTTGTTGTTCTTCTACAATATATCTACCATGTTTCCTCTATAAATAAAAAAGACAATCAAGTATAATGATGGTGTCTTGTAATTCTTTTTTCCAGAGCTATTCCAATGGCTATTTTCCAAGCTGAACCAGGAATCAAGAGACATTTTCTCAAGAAATGGCTCAAGACTTCCAACAAAGATCTTGACATTAGAAATGTAAGTTCTAATTACAATTAACATTACTCAATTGCTGCTTGTTATTTATATTATTATTTATATTGTTAAGTGAAATCGAAATCGAGTTAAATTCGACAACTGGCACCCATGCCAACATCGTCTCCTTCATTGGACACAAAACTCAGCTTGCGAAGACTTATTGGGGCAAGCGAAAGCGAAATTGAGATGGCACCTGTGCCCGCGGCATGTGTAAGGACTTTCGAGCGAGATCGTTGCCAGTGCCCCTGGACTGGCTCTTGTGCGAGTGGCACATAAAATACACCATTTTGAGCATGGCCGTTGCCAGTACTGCCTGACTGGCCTTCGTGCTGGTGGCACGTAAAAGCACCCACTGCACTCTCTGAGTGGTTGGCGTTAGGAAGGGCATCCAGCTGTAGAAACTCTGCCAAATCAGATTGGAGCCTGGTGTAGCCATCTGGTTTCACCAGTCCTCAGTCAAATCGTCCAACCCATGCTAGCATGGAAAGCGGACGTTAAACAACAATGATGATTAATGTTGTTGCTCATATAGGCATAGGCGTAGCTATGGGTGCAGAATGGTTGTGTTTAAATACTTCACCTCTTAACCATATGGTTTCAGGTTCAACTCTGCTGTTACAGGCTATCCAGTGCTTTATCAGTCGATTTGGTCGACAGAAACTGAAAGAAGCTCATTATGTGTGTGTGTGTGTGTGTATTCTGCTATAGGCCCAGGCTGACCAAAACCTTGCAAGCGGATTTGGTAGATGGAAACTAAAAGAAGCCTTGTGTGTGTGTGCGCGCCCTTATCTTGACATAACATGATGATTGTAAATGAGCATCATGGTCATGCAAGTAGTATTTATTTCTAATCATCTATGAAAAACATGCCTGGTTTTGGAGTAAATATTACATTGCTTGAAAACAGATGAGGGTTGGCAACAGGAAGAGCATCATGGTGAAGAAAATCTACCTCAACAAATTCTGTCTGACCCATGCAAGAATGGAAAAGTAGACGTTAAAAGCTTCTCAACCACACAGCCATACCTGTACATATACAACTGTAGATAGATAGATATGTATATATGTCTGTGTATATAATTGCATGTTCATGTGTGTGTGTGTATATATATATATATATATATATATATATATGTGTGTGTGTGTGTATTAGTTGTTAAATATGATCCAGGGATTTTAGTGTAGGAAGTTAGTTATCTCCAAGCAATATGTGATTAGTATAGGGGACAAAAAATGAACAGTACACAATAAAATAAATTTGTATTAACATTGTAAGTTGCACACTTTTTCCTATATTGAAGGAATTTCAATGCACTGATTGTTACTATAAAATTCATGGTTTCTATACAATTCATAACTTGGCCTGAAGACTAGCTATGCTAAGGAGTGTTCATTGCATAACGACTTACAAAACGAATGTCAGCGAGTTATGAAATGATTGTAGCAGCCAATATTCTACCTGTTCCATTCTTTTGGTGACTGTATGGTAAGAAGCTTGTTTCCCAGCCACATGGTTCCAGGTTCAGTCCCTCTGTGTGGCACCTTGGGCAAGTGTCTTCTACTATAGCATAAACCTGGCCAAAGCCTTGTGAGTGGATGCAGCAGATGGAAACTGAAAGAACATCGTGTGTGTGTGTGTGTGTGTGTATATATGTATGTATCTATGTATGTATATATATATGTGTGTGTGTATGTCTCCTTGTGCCTGTGTTTATCCTCTGTCCCCATTGCTTGACAACTGATGTTGGTGTGTTTACTTCCCTGTAGCTTAGCAGTTTGGCAAAAAGAGACTGATAGAATAAGCACCAGACTTAACACTAAAAAATAAGTATTGGTGTCAATTCATTCAGCTAAAAAATTCTTCAAGACGTTGTCCCAGCATGAGTGCATTCTGACTGAAACAAGTAAAAGATGTATATATGTACACACATACAACACACACGTATATATATGTGTGAATCTGTGTCTTAGCATTGTTTTATCTGCTGCCACTGAGTGGTCTTCTGTTTGAAAGGCCAAGGGTATAGATACTTTGTTGACATCACATGAATTTATAAACTTTCAAGAGAACATGAAATATATCGTTTTTGTAACAGTGGATCTGAAAGCACATAAAGCTATAAATATTAGCATGTAAATATTGAATTGAAAAAAACCTTCAGAATAGAAAAACTCAAAGATTACAGGAGATGTGGGTTCATATCCCACACGCAGCCTTTGAATTTTTTCTAGCCAGATGAGTTTTTCTACCCAATATTTTCTTGCTGCTGTTTATAAATAATGTTTATAGATTTATGAACTTTGCTTCATAACAAGAGTTGGTGACTGGAAGAGCATCCAACTCTAGAATATTACTTCGACAAGTTTTATCTAATCCATAACAGCACAGAGTAGAGGCACATGGCATAGCGGTTAGGATGTTGGATTCACGCTCGTAAGATTGGTTTCAATTCCTGGACCAGCAAAACACTTCATTTCACGTTGCTCCAGTCCACTCAGCTCTAGAAATGAGTTTAGCCCAGAAAGGGATGGGCTCCACCAGGCTTTCTCACCCAAGATATGCTGCAAGGTTGCAATGCCTCAATGACTCCCAAGGGGTTAAGGGACTTGTCAACAGCATGGAAAAAACACATGCAAAAGTGATGATGATAACGATGCTGATGTCATTGAACAATGGTATTTTAAAGTTATAAAGGTACTGGGCAAAGTTTAGGACATTCTCTGTTTGAATTCATGGCCTTGAGACTACTAGCTGTACAGGACACATGACCAGTTGCCATGCACTCTTCTTTAATAGTTGTGTTTCAGTGTTTATTCATTGCTACTTTTATTTCCATCAGATTCTTGACTGGCAATATTATATTGACCGTTTGGGTGGTGCCATCCAGAAGATTATTACCATTCCAGCTGCACTACAGCAAGTAAGTCTCTATTGATTATACCAACTTTCTACAAGACTGGTAGCTGAAGAAATTCCATATATATATAGTAAAATGGCTTTTACCAATAAGTGGGGGGTATGTATGTGGCAGTTTGTCCAGGTAGAAATAGCAGCCATATCTTATTCAAATTATACATTCATGCCTAAAAGAAAAATTAAATAACATGCTGAATAGATTTGTAAAAAGAAAATCATTTGATGCATATGCAAGTGTTACCTGTCTTGTGTTGAGTAACTGTGGCAGTATACTATTACCACCATGGGAAACATCAAGAAATGTGGTATACATACAATAATTGTAATTTAACTTTTATCAAATTTTTTCGTACTTACACGAAATGAAATGAAAAACCTTAAAATAAGATTAAATAAAAACACTTTTTTTTTTAATATTAGCGAAACATATTTATTCATTTCTAAATCTTAGCTACCAGGATTTGTAAAATTTCATTTAAGAATGTATACTTTTCAGAATGTTATAAGACATTTATCCTACACCTTGTATTTTAACTCCTTTTGTACCTCTCTCCTAATGTCTTTCACCTTCTCTCTTTACAATGTAATATGTGACCAGAGAATCAACCAATCAACTTCTACCATATTTACTCATTTATAAGTTACCCTATTTTATACCTGCCTTTTATCTGATAAATAAAACTATAGTGTAACATTTTTTGTTTCAAAATACTACAGGATATCAGCTATATATATATATATATATATATATATATATATAGGTTCAAAAATAGGAAAAAGACAAGAAACAACAACGTGAGGACGTGATACAGATTGTGTTACAAGACGCTCGGGAAAGGAAAGAGAGAGAATATATATATTTATATATGTATGTGTATTTATGTATTTGTGTATGTGTCTTGTAGGTGGCCAACCCAGTACCACGTATTCCTCATCCAGATTGGTTACAGAAGAAATTATTAGAGAGAACTGACATTTTCAAACAGAAGAAAATTAGTGAAATCTTTGCTCCTCAACCCAAACCACAGGTTTCTCTTGTGTTTTTATTACTCTTTCTCACAATATTTTGTTTATCATAAAGTTATCATGAAACAGTGAATTTTCAAATTGTTTTTGAGTGACTTCTCTTGTAGTTTATACACAGAATAAAGCTTCATTAATTGTTTTGGTACCAACCAAACTGAAACTGCCTCTTGCTCTGTGATACAAACCCAACTATGTTGAAATTTATTTGTTCATTGTTACAACCTGTTTTCCATACTAGCATAGGTGAGGCAAATATATTATTGGGGCGTTTTTTTTTTACAGCTGGATGCCCTTCCTATCACTAACACTTGTTTATCAAGTAAAAGAATCTTTTATTTCATATCTCTTTGAAGGCACAAGGCAAGTAGAGATTTGTTGACAGAATTGATAGCAACAACATTTCTGGGTTGCAACTTCCATAGGGTGCAAATGCTAGCAAACAAAGACAATGTGTGCATGTACATGCACACACACATCACCATCACAACCATCATCATTTTAATCTCTACTTATCTATGCATGCATGAGTCAGACAGAATTCATCAAAATAGGTTTCTACACCCAGATGCTCTTCCTGTCACAAACCCCCACTTGTATTCAAGCAAGATGGCCAGACTTGTTCTAATGGAAGATTGAAAACAAATGACATTGACACTCGTTTAGAACTATCACATTATGTTAAGACAAGAAGACACAAGCACATATGCATTCATGCATTCTTTGCACAGTTACCGTCTACCAAATTTATTCTCAATGCATTTGATCAGCCCAGGACTTATAGTAAACTCTTTCCCAACATGCTGTGCAGTGAGAGTGAACCTGAAACTACATGGTTGTGAAGTGAACTTCTTAACCACCCAGCCATTGGTAGTGCTTATCAGATTTAGAAGATTCTATTCATTTTCTTAGAGATTTGCTCTTAAATGAAGAATTGTTCCATTGTTCTGAAATGTTTATTAAATGACAGCTTATATTGATTGACTACTATTTTATTAGGAACCAGAAGTGGATTCCATAAAAGACATAGAAGATCTGGGAGTTCCTGCTAAGCCCAACATGCCAGTTCGAGCTACAGTCACCAAACGTAAACGGATGCAATCAAGTGAAGATACTGACTTCTCAAAAACCAATTCTCAGAACTCAGAATCTTTGACTCAAACATTTCGAGATATTTTAGGACCTCCTCCACCAATGGGAAAAACTAAGGTACTTCCTGTATATTTCTATTTATCATATGATATCATCATATACACATAGATATCATGTCATTATATATACACATATCACATACGATATCATCATATACATATTGATGATATCACATATATCACGTATGATATTGTCATATACACATTGATGATCTCTCATGTTATATATATATATAGATATATATATATAGATATATATATATATATATATATATATATATATATATATATAAAATATACATATCATTATATCTTATGTGCACATATATATTACATGAGATCAGCATGTAATATAGATGTGAATCTGAAATTACCATTTCATATTACAAAATCTATTTTTCAACTGATTTTTCTTTTCTTTTTTCTCATATTAGTCCTTTTGTTTTTGTTTTTTATCCTCTTTAGGCTGAAATGGTGGAATGGTTACAGTATCACAAAAAGAAATGGGCTTTGCAGTCTAAAGACAGGCAGCTCCAAAAACGGCGGCGGGTTGATTTGGCAGACTTTAATTCCAGTGCCACGCCGATTATTGGTCGTCAAGGTTTGAGTGGTTTCATGCGCCGTACAGCTCGCACCATCCTAGATTTACCATGGCAACTGATACAGGTACAGTTTTTTCTTGCACAGACTACAAGTGGTCCAAAGTAGTGGTTTAGGAACACACAGCTCCCTGGATAGATTGCTGAACATACACACACACATGCGCATGTTCACTCACACACACAGAGATATATAGTTAGTTAGATAGATAGATAGATGTAGAGTTGTGTGGCTTAGTGGTTAGGGTGTTGGACTTATAATCATAAGTTTGTGGTTTTGATTCCTGGTCCAGGCAACGTGTTATGTTCTTGAGCAAAACATTTCATTTCACATTGCTCCAGTTAACTCAGTTGGCAAAAATGAGTAATCCTGCAACAGACCTGTGTCGTATCCAGGTGAGCATATATGCACTGGAGGAAACTAGGAAACCTGTCCTTTGAGTTAATATGACTTGGGAACAATTTTTTTCTGTTTTTTTAGCTAGATAGATAGATGTACATAGTTATATGTACAAATATATATATGTATATGTATGGATGAGGACAGCTGCATAAAGAAGTGCCAAGTTCTAATTGTAGAGGATACCTGTGGAAGGGGTAGACCCAGGAAAATGTGGGACAAAGTGGTGAGAAAGGATTTTCAGAGGTTGGGCCTTACTGAGGAAATGGCAAGGAACTAGGAGATGTCAAGCTAAGTAAAACCTCTGTCTTCCACACATACCAGCTTGTCCTTTCATGTGCCGGTGCTGCATAGATGCACCTGTGCCATTGGCACAAAAAGCACCCAGCACACTGCTAAGTGGTTGGCATTAGGAAGGGCATCCAGCCATAGAAACCATGCCACAACAGACAGTTGGAGTCCGGACAGCTCCTAGCTAGCCAGCCCCATGTCAAACTGTGCAACCCGTGTCAGCATGGAGAGCAGATGTTAAACAATAATGATATATATATAGAGGGAGAAAGAGAGATAGGTACAGGCATTATTGTGCGATTAAAAAGCGTGCTTCCCAACCATATGGCCATGAGTCCAATCCTACTATGCAGCATCTTGGACAAGTGTTTCCTATTAAAGCCCTGGTCTGATCAAAGCTGTGAGTGAATTTGGTTGAAGGAAACTGAAAGAATATTGTCATATATTTGTGTGTGTGTATTTTTGTTAAGGGGTCACATGATGGTTGTAAATGAGCATCATTGTCATACAAGTGATGTTGTTTGTTACCAGTATTATATGCAAAGCATGTTGGGCCGTGGGGGGCGAAATATTATTTTGCTTGTCTGGACATAATTTCAGAGGAAACTGTAAACAAGGGACTTCACATGTGTGACAATGACATTCATTTATAACTATTTAGATGAGGGGGACACATACACACACACATACACGTACACACACATACACACACATATTCATCCCCCATCCATATACATTTATATACACACACATTTACAACAATTTTTTTTTTCCTGTTTCCATCTATCAAATCCACTCACAAGACATTGGATTGGTCAGTCTGAGACTAGAGTTGAAGGGACTAACTGAAGGTGGCACTGAACTTGAAACCACATGGTTGTGAAGTGAACTTCTTTACCACATGACCATCCTTTAAACCAGTGGTTCCCAAAGTTGCTGGTACTGCCCTTGTGCAGGTAGTGGAAAGATCTAGTGGGTGGACAAGATTTGAAGAAAAGTGGAGCAATAAAACAACAAAATAATGGGTTAATTAGGTTAAATTTATTTGTGAAATATTGTTGCTTTGAATTTGCTGCAGAAAGTGGTTTCTGATGGTGAGTGGCTGGGGGGGCTGATGTGCCAAGGGGACAACAGCCAGAAAATGTTTGAGAACCACTGCTTTAATCTTTCAATATTGAATTTAAATATTTATTGTTAAGTGACGTTTTTTAAAAATTAATTTCATGTTTCTTTTATTAATTTAATTAACAGTTTTTTTATTGTTATATTTTTTGTAAAAACTTAATGAATATTATTTCTAAGTTTTGTGAAATTTATCTGCTTTTAAGTTGGCTGAAACCAGTGAACCTGGCCAATATCGACTGTGGGCACTCATTGGAAACGATCTTCATGTTATGCGACTGAATGTCCCCAGAATATTCTATGTGAACCAAAAGACACCAAAAGAAGGAGAAGGAGCCAGTAAGTATCTGGTTATTCTTGGCCAACAACAGAAAATATATGATCATTTATGGAACTGGTAACTTCTATCTTTCTAGATGGAAATTTATGGATAGCATTGTGCAGTAACATATAGATATATACAAGGAGCTGCTGAAAAGTTCCTGCCTTTAAGGGTACTGTGAAAGGCATAGTGAAGGCCCAACCTTCTGAGTTCTTTTACAAGACTTAGAAAAACTGAAGGATCACTGCAATAAGTGTTGAATCTGAGAGGGAATATATTGAATAAAATTATAATTAACTGATCCTTGTGTATTTTCTTTTACCCAAAGTCAGGAACTTTTTAACACTCCCTTATCATCATCATCATCCTCCTCATCATCATAATCTTTTAATGTCCGTTTTCCATGCTGGTATGGATTAGACGGCTTGACAGGAGCTAAAGGGCTGTTTAGGCTCCCTATCTGATTCGGCATTGTTTCTACAGCTGGATGCCCTTCCTAACACCAATATATATATATATATGGGGGTGGGTGTGCTGAAAGTGTAGCTGCTAGAATAAGAATAGCCTGGGCAAAGTTTAGAGAGCTCTTACCCCTGCTGGCGACAAAGGGACTCTCACTCAGAGTAAAAGGCAGACTGTATGACGCATGTGTACGAACAGCCATGCTACATGGCAGTGAAACATGGGCTGTAACTGCTGAGGACATAGGTAAGCTCGCAAGGAATGAAACCAGTATGCTCCGTTGGATGTATAATGTCAATGTAAATACCCGTCAGAGTGTAAGTATCTTGAGAGAAAAGCTGAACATTAGAAGTATCAGTTGTGGTGTGCAAGAGAGACGATTGCGCTGGTATGGACATGTGGTGAGAATGGATGAGGATAGCTGCGTGAAAAAGTGCCACACCCTAACAGTTGAGGGAACCCGTGGAAGAGGTAGGCCCAGGAAGACCTGGGCTGAGGTGGTGAGGCAAGACCTTCGTACATTGGGCCTCACCGAGGCGATGACTACTGACCAAGACCTTTGGAAATGTGCTGTGCGTGAG
>NC_068985.1:55967794-55979204 GCF_001194135.2 Octopus bimaculoides | reverse complement strand
CCGTAGGATTTTCGAGCGAGATCGTTGCCAGTGCCCCTGGACTGGCTTGTGCGGGTGGCACATAAAAGACACCATTTCGAGCGTGGCCGTTGCCAGTATCGCCTGACTGGCCTTCGTGCAGGTGACACGTAAAAGTACCTACTACACTCTCTGAGTGGTTGGCGTTAGGAAGGGCATCCAGCTGTAGAAACTCTGCCAAATTTAGATTGGAGCCTGGTGTTGCCATCCGGTTTCACCAGTCCTCAGTCAAGTCGTCCAACTCATGCTAGCATGGAAAGCGGACGTTAAACGATGATGATGATATATATATATAATAGCACTGTGCAGTAACATAGTTACAGGTACAACATTTTAGAATGGAGCACAGGCATAACAGCCCCTGTGTATGTGTAGTGATCATCATCATTTGACTTTCATTTTTCTTGTTGACATGGGTTGGGGAGTTTGGCAGGGATCAACAAGCTTGAGAACTGCATCAAGCTCCAGTGTCTGCTTTGACATGCTAATACTTCAATTCTTTATCCACTTCAACTGCTTCTCTATTATATTCATTATGTTGACCCTACAACCCCTTTCTACATTGACAGTGTGGAAGAAGGTTCAAAAGACTCTACCAAGATCCCACCCTGTTATGCACCTTTACCAATACACAGTACCAGAAAATGTCTACCTGGAGCACTGCAAGTAAGCATTCATTTCTAACATTGTTTTATATTTTCTAAAGACCAAATTCTCTAATGCTACTTCATCCTTGCATCGTGGCACTCCATCTGTTACGACAACAAGGGTTCCAGTTGATCCAGTCAATGGAACAGCCTGCTCGTGAAATTAGCGTGCAAGTGGCTGAGCACTCCACAGACACGTGTACCCTTAACATAGTTCACGAGGAGATACAGAGTGCAACAAGGCCAGCCCTTTGAAATACAGGTACAACAGAAACAGGAAGAAAGAGTGAGAGAAAGTTGTGGTGGAAGAATACAGCAAGGTTCACCACCACACCGTGCCGGAGCCATGTGGAGCTTTTAGATGTTTTCGCTCAATAAACCCTCACAATGCCCGACCTGGGAATCGAAACTGCGATCTCATGACCGCGAGTCTGCTGCCCTAATTACTGGACCATTGCAACTCCACCATCCTTGCATATCGACTATATAAATAAGAGTTTTATGTGTGTGTGTGTGTGGATATATCATGGAGAGGTTGTCAGACAGTGCATCCTCAAGAAAAACAGGTTTGGTTTTTGAAATTTGCATCCTACTGGGAAGGTTTTTCTGTAATTAGTAATAAAAAAGTATAATTTGTTTCAAGAAATAACTCAACTTTTAGCTCATGTAATCTACCACTTTCTATTTGTCTCTATCAGGCTCTTTTATGCCTTTCCCCTTCTTACCATTTTCCTTATTGTCATGTTTTGCTTTCATTTTGTTTAAAACTTTGTTTATGTAATTGTTTTCATTTTGTGATTGACAGCTATTACATTTTTTTCAAAAATTTTCCTGGAATAAGTGAATCACAAAATTAGATTCAATGTGAAAAAGTACATCAATATTCCAAATTTGAAAATTTTCACTTAATTTTAAAATTTCAAAATCTGTGCTGGCACCAGAATAAAGTCCCTCTCTATTTATATTTACCACATTATTTCTTTATATATGTATATTGCTCATACTGAGTGTCCATATGTTTGTATGTATCTGCATGTGTGTAAAGAATTTCATTAAGGTAACAGAGTCGAAAGACCTTCTCAAAACAGTGAGCTAAGAAAAACTTTTACATCTATGCACCAAATAGAAAAGCAAAAACTTAATTTTATTTATACATTATAAATTGCCCAAAGTAATACAGAAATTTGTCATGATCAAGAGAAAACATGGTCTGAATTGAAATAAAAAAAGAATTTGAAATAATGGTATTCTATTGTGAAAATTGCCAGACAATGACAGGATACTGGGCTAGTATACACATAAATATACCCAGTTGTTCAGTGATACAATTAAATACTCATAAATTGTAAACATGTTTACTCATATTTACAGATTAATTGATTAGAAGAATCTATGTCTTGGTGGATTTATGAAGAACATTCTGGATCAAATCTAGTTAGCATCATTAAAATCAAATGGAATTAAATTCAGTTATAATTTGTGACATAACCCTTAATCAGTGTTGTTCATAGCCCCTGATACCATTATTTTATCGTCATCATCATCTTCAACATTTAACATCCATTTTCTATGCTGGCTTGGGTTTGACAGCTTGACAGGAACTGGTAAGATCAGGGACCACACCAGGATTCTATAGTCTGTTTCAGCTTGGTTTCTACAGCTGGATGATCTTCCTAATGCCAACCACCTTACAGAGTGTACTAGGTCCTTTTTACATGGCACCATCACCAGTGCTTTTCACGTGGCACCAGCACCTACACCAATGCTTTTTTACATGGTACTTTGGTTTTCATTCATATCAAACCTTCCTGTTATTTCTCAAACCATTCAAACAGAAACTAATAATGTTCTTTGTGAGATTGTTGTTTCATCATCATTATTGTTTAACATCCACTTTTTCACGATTGCAGGAGTCAAACAGAATTCATTATAGCAAATTTTCTAGAGCCAGATTCCTTTACTTGTTTTCATGGCTGGACATGTTTATATGGAAGATTGGAAATGAATGACATTGCTTGTTTGATGGTGACATTTGTTCACAACTATCATGTGCTTTCAAGACAAGGAAACACTAACACATACACATCTACTCACTAAGCTTTGGTAGAAGACACTGGAACCAAGATGCCACACAGTAAGACTGAACCTGAAGCAATGCGGTTAAGAAGCAAACTTCTTAACCCCACAGCCACAACTGTACCTATATTAGAAACTTTTAAGAGCAGTGGATTGGCAAAATTGTTAAAGTGTTGGTCAAAATGCCTTGTATTTGTATTTACTTTCTGAGTTCAAATCCCACTTTGTCTTTCATCCCTCCAATGTCAATGAAATAAAGTACCAACTAAGTACTGGGGTCAATATAATCAACTGTTCCTCTCCTTCCTCCCCAAATAACATTGAAGCTTTGTACCTATGTAAGAAGATCTTCATCATCATCAATAGCTATGTGTTCCATGTTGTATTCCTATAATCAATCACATCATGTTTATATTTCAGTGAAATCAATGCTGATCTATCATCTCCAGACATTGAAGGTGTTTATGAGACTCAAGTACCATTATTGTTCCGTGCCTTGGTCCAGTTGGGTTGTGTTGTCACAGTCAACAGAGATTATGCTAGACTTCTTGCTGGCAAGGTTAGTTTCTTTCTTATTCTTTAACTCCTCTTTCTTGTCCACACAAAACTTTTTGTGACTCAAACAGACAGTCTGTATATGGTCACTCAATTTGCTTGAAATTTCAGCCAAATTTATCTCAGTCAAATCAAACCCTACTGTCTTAGAAAAAGATGCATTTAATAGTGTGGTCCTGGATACACAATTTCTGTGAAAAATACAGGATTGTTGTAGTTGGAATACTATTGATGATCAGTTTGCTAAAGCAGAAATGACCAGGACTTAACCCTATAGCATTTAAACCAGCCATATCAGGCCAAAATATTCTACTTGTTTTATGTTTAAACTGACCAGATCCAGCCTCTCACACATACCCTACAATGTAATTGTGAAAGTAAGCAATCACATCATTGAAATTTCAAAGCTATGGGATAATGCATAACTAATTCAAAACTGAATAAATATGCATTTCATTTGACAGCGTAATCTGAATGTTTATCAGAAATGGTAAAATGTCAGACTAGTTGGTTCTCCCTATTTATTGTCTATCTACTGTTTTATTGTACATGATTTTTTTATGTATTACCTTCTATTTCCTCCTTCTTGACCCACTCTTATTTTCCTTACATCCCTCTCCACAAAACTGAGATTCACCATTGTCCACACCTCCATCCATATTCACCTTTCTCTGCATTCACTTCTATCCTAATCTCTTACCATCTGTCACTCTCCTTTCTTACTCTCACAAACGTACCTACCCAGCCATCCTTGACTCTCTGTCCCTATTCTTTCGTCATCCATCTTTTTGTACCTTGAGAGTAAACCGTAACACCTCATTTCCACCATCATTTCTCCCTTTCCTGTGGGAGTAGCCATGTATCTCCTCAACGAGACATCTGTTCCTGCCCTTCTGTCATTCTGTTGTCTCTCAACACTTGACTTAAAGCCATCTCCCTCAAGACTGCATCCCACTCGGTCAAGGGGTCTTGTCTTGTGAGTTACTTGGTGACTTTACAAGTGCTAATGCTTTGAAAAAAGCACTGACTGTGTAAAGTGGTTGGCATTAGGAAGGGTATCCAGCCATAGAAATCATCCCAAAACAGACATTGGAGTTCAACACAGTCCTCTGGCTCATCGAATCCTGTTGAACCCTCAAACCCATGCCAGCATGAAAGACAGATGTTAAATGATGACTTTCTTTCTTCCTTGTAATGAGTTAAAATTTCATTAAAATTGCTTTCTCAGATCATTTTTCAATGGTATGTGTGGAAGAAGAGTCTAAAATAGATACCAATAACACACTCAAATCAGTTTAATTTAAATCTACACTTCATAGTAATTCTTGATTCTAGAGGGATTTTATTACTTTGTGGAGAGGAATTGAACTTTTGACTGTTTCAGTTAAAACCTGAAATAGAAGAAAACAGAATATCAGACTAGATTTATATCGCCAGTCTATCAATATCCTGTATAGTGTTGTTCTTCTATATATGTCTATGTTCACTGGATGTATTGAATCAGCTCTAACTTCTGAATCTACAGCATTGTGAACAGATGTGTTGGTGGCAAGTGGTTGAATGGAAGATGGGAAATGAGTGAGTACAGTGAAAAATAAGTGTTGAATGATGGTAAGTAGGGAAGATAGAGTTGAGTAGGTAATGACTAGAATTTGGATGTATGGTGGATGTAGTGAATGATAGATTGGGGGTTGATCAATGATACATATGAGTTTGGGAGATATTGGGGAGAGTGGGAGATGATGTATAGTGCAGAAAAATGTGAGTAGGTGAAAAGAAGCAGAATAGTAATAATGGTGATACAGTAATCAAAATATGTCAGTCTTGTAACTGAAAAATCACAGATCCAAATTGTAGACTATCATCCATTTCTTCTTACTCTGGTAGTGTCCAACAAGGGTAATAAGGAGCCCTTTGGCTCCACACTAACCACTATTCCCAGACCTCCCTCTATAGAACTCCGGCTCTCTGGGTTCTTTTTCCATTCAGTTTAAACAACATTAATGGCATTATCCTTGCCGGTCATGAAGGGCCTGCAAGAGTTGTGGGCCCTGCCCCTTCTTCCATACTCATCATCATCATCATCATCATCATCATCATTTTAACATCCTTTTCTTCATGTTTGCATGGATCAGACAGAATTCATTGAAGCAAAAACTGATTTTCTATGGCTAGAAATCCTTCATGTCATCAACCCTCGCTTGTTTACAAGCAAGGTAATATTTCCCTATGACCAAACAATGTCTTTGCAATTTTGGGGAAAAGATTGACACTGCTTGTATGATAGTGACAATCATTCACGACTATCACATGATGTCAAGACAAGGAGAGAGTAACACACACAATATATACTTTTAGCTTCTGTATACCAAATCCACTCACAAAGCTTTAGTAAAAGATACTTGCCAAAGGTGCCACCTAGTGGGAATGAACCTGAAACCATGTGGTTGGGAAGCAATCTTTTTAACCACACAGCCACATCTGTGCAAGAGAAAAAAAAAATAATAACAAAACTATCCCATGCTGCTCTATCGATCTTTACATCTTTGGTAAATCATTATTAAGTTTAACTACTCCATCTAATCTTTCCTCTTCTCTTTGTTATCAAATCTCTTCCAGGAAACTGACACATTTGATATGGAGATGCTGGAATTCCGTACTTTGGCACAATATTCATACTTGGAACCTGGCTCAATGAAGCACATCTATTTTTACTGCCATAATTGGTAAGACATTTTTTTAAGAATCTTTTGTTACAAAGTGTTTATGAGAAGAATATAATTGGATGTTGGTAACATATTTGCATATGAGACTTGGAAATAAGTTTGTATTAATAATGAATAGTGATTATATATTGTCATGTTATAGTGGGACCTTGTGTCATTAACTACTTACCTATATACCTACATATATACACATCTACATACATATGTGCCATGTCTTTGGCCCTCAACTCCTTGATGGAATGTTATGGGCACTGTTGTAACATATGGCATGTCTTGGACATTTTAGATCTAACAGGTATTATCCTTCTCCATTTCTAATCACAACCAATTTCCCAGAAAGAGGTAGTCAGAAGGGAATTGATCCTAGTTCAGACTAGTTCTTTATTGGCCCCTAGGGGACAAAATGCAAAGTTGACCTCAGTGTGACCTGAAGACTGAACATAGAGAGCTAGAATGATTACCACCAAAACTAAATAAATAAATATTTATCTAACTTCCTGGGTGAACTTTATCAAGGCACCAACAATAGAGAAGTTGTCATGTCCTGAACAAGACAAACCCCTCAACCCTACATCATTTCTGTTTACAGACTGTCCTGAGTACATTTTTTTAATGGTGCCAACACTTGTGAAGTAGTTTTGTACCCACATTCAGATCCAACATCTGGTTCCTATTCTTTATTAACATTTTGATCGTTAGGCTGGGCAATATCTATACTGACCTCATCAATCTGAGAGTGAAGTGGTATGCCTACAAAGATCTTGACACTTTTCCTTTCCTTCCCTTACTAATTTAGTTTTAAAAGTAAGTCAATCAATACTTTTAACCATGCAACTAAACCTGACCCTTGAAATTGCTGACATTCTGCCTAATTTATGAAAAAATTAGTATTATTATTTGTAAAGTAGCAAGCTGGCTGAATCATAAGTACACTGGGCAAAAATACTGATAGGTATTTCTTCCATTTTTGACATTCTGAGTTCAAATTCATCTGAAGTTGACTTTCACTTCCATCTTTTCAGGGTCAATAAAATAAGTACCAGTCAAGTACCAGGCCAATGTAAACAACTTACCCTTTCCTCCAAAATTGCTGGCCTTGTATCAAAATTTGAAACCATCATTATTATTATTATTAAGGCGGTGAGCAGGCAGAATCGTTAGCATGCCAGGCGATATGCTTAGCAGTATTTCGTCTGCCGTTAAGTTTTGAGTTCAAATTCTGCTGAAGTCAACTTTGCCTTTCATTTTTTCGGGGTCAATGTAATAAGTACCAGTTATGCATTGGGGTCAATGTAATTGGCTATCCCCTCCCCCAAATTTTCAAGCCTTGTGCCTACAGTAGAAGGGATTATTATTGTTTTGATTCTCGCTGTTCTATTTGCGGTTGTTCTTTACTTGAAAGCAGACAATAACAAATCACCAAACGTTTCAAATACTGCCTTTTTCCGTGACTCAAAGAGACAATACTCTCCTTAGAATGCAAGCTGTACCCAACAATGCCATCTTCTGGATCACTTCGAGCCTGACAGCAGCTCCAATATTCTTAATATGTTTTTCAAAGCTCTTGGAAACTGCCCCTAATGCTCCAATTACCACCAGTATCACCATTACTTTCTTCATGCCCCATAACTTTCCTATCTTGTCCCGCAGTGGCTGGTATTTCTCACTTTTTTCTGTTTCCTTACATTTCACCCTCGAATTGCCTGACATTGCAACATCTATTATCTTTGTTTCTTTTTTGTCTTTATGGATGATCATGATATCTGGCTGTCTTGCCTCTATGACTTGGTCGGACTGTATGTTAAAATCCCAGAGTATTTTGTAATGTTCATTTTCCATTACTCCCTCTGACTTGTGTTCATACCATTGTTCGGTTCTCTCGAGGTTTGTTTTACCGCACAACAGCCAGTGGACATATCTGGCCACATTGTCATGTCTTCTTTTGTATTTGCGTTATGCGAGCTTACCAGCACTCACTAACAATATGGCTTATACTTTCTCTCTTCTCAGAGCACAACCTGCACTGTGGGAGTCAGTACTTTTATTAATGTGATATTTGGAGAAGCTTGTTCTTGAGTGCTGCACACTTATGCCTCAATGGGCCTTTTAAGTCTCCTTTCTGCAGCCATTGCCAGGTTCTATTCCAATCAATCTCATCTTTATTCAACAACTGACTTTGCATTTTCTTGTCCTGCCAAATTTTCTTCATCTACTATCTCTGGTCTTTCTTAAATCGTGTTGGATCTACAGCTTTATTCACTTTTAAAGTTCCCTGCGTTTTCACTGCTTCAATTATTCCTTCTTTCCCTCCCTTGACATACCAAGCCAGGCTATTTTACTCTTCGCTTACATGACCTTCACAACACACCAATCCCCGTCCTCCTCCTTTCCTCTTTACATACAATCTTGACACATCATTCTTGGGGTGTAGTTCATTATTCATTGTCAATAATTTATGTGTTCTCCAGTCTATGTCTTGTAAGTCATTCTTCTTCCAAGATACTATTCCTGCCACATATCTCATCAAAGCAACCGCCTACTTGTTAATTGCTCTAATTTTATGGCAGCCATTTAGCTTCGATAGGAGCACAAGCCAAGTTCTCCTCAAATACTCTTTCCTGGAGATTTCTTTCATCTTGTGTTCATTCATCTTATCTCTTTCAGTGATACCCAGATACTTATGTCCTTCCTCTCCCTTTATAGTTTTGCCACTTTCCAGCTTGATCCCATGGCTTTTACTGACCCCCCCCCCTTGAGACTCATTACACCACATTTCTTGATCTCAAATTCCATGCCATTATCTTTGCTAATCATCTGCACAGTTGCCATCAAATTCTCAATTTCTTTCTCAGTCTTAGCAAATAGCTTTAGGTCATACATAAACTACAGGTTGTTTACTTTCACTCTGCCTAGTATGTACCCCACATGCATCTTTCTTAAAACACTGGTTAGTGGCAGTATGCAGACAACAAATAGAAGAGGCAACAGATTGTCCCTTTGAAAGATTCCTCTTTTGATATTTACCTCTCACAGCTTATCTCCCCATGCTGTGAGTTCAGTTCGCCATGTTGCCATTGATATTGTGAGAGAACTTAAGCAGTTTAAGGCATTCAATAACCCACAAGTGTGAGACCATGTCATATGCTTTCCTGTAGTCCACCCATATTATCGCCAAACATTTGTCTCTTCTTGCAGTCAGCCAGGATAGCCTTCTCAATTAGTAATTGATCCTTCGTTCCTCTACTCTTACATCTACATCCCTCTTGTTCCACTGGTAGTAGGTCATTCTCATCTAAGTACTAATAGATGCTGTTCGATATGATGGCTGTCATCAGTTTCCGCTTAGCAGCATTTTGTCCATCTTTACATTCTGAGTTCAAATTCCATTCAGGTTGACTTATCCTTTTATCCTCTTGGGGTCAATGTAATCAACTTATCCCCTGCCCAAACTTGCTGGCCTTGTGTCAAACCTTGAAGCCATTATTATTATTATTATTATGGAACAATAGAATTATTAGCGTGTTGGAAAAGATGTTCCACCTCATTACATTCAAATCCTGCTGGGGTCAGTTTTGGCTTTCATTTTTTCAAAAGGTGTCACTCTGGGCAAAATGCTTAGCAGCATTTCTTCTAGCTCTTAACATTCTGAGTTAAAATCTTACTGAGGTTAACTTTGCCTTTCATCCTTTGGAGATGAATAAAATAAAGCACCAGTCAAATACTGAGGTTCATCATCATCATCGTTTAACATCCACTTTCCACGCTGGCATGGGTTGGACGATTTGACTGAGGACTGGCGAGCCAGATGGCTGCACCAGGTTCCAATCTGATGTAATCAACTAATCCTCTTCACCTAAAATTGCTGACCTTGATCCTAAATTAGAAACCATTGTTATTGATATCTGCAATATTGTATAACCCTATCCTCAGTTGTAATGTGTGTGTGTGTGTGTGTGTGTGTGTGTACATATACATATATATATAATAGAATGAATATTGGAGATGCAGTAAAGATCTGAATAGCCCAGTAAGGATTATGAATCTGACAAAATGCCAGCCCTGTTAGTCAGTGACTGTTCCAGTACATTTCCTTTGCCATCCTCCAGGGCAATGCTTTTCCCCTTTTGTCTCCTGGGACCATGAGGCAGTTTGAATTACAGGAAATCAAGAGAATGTAAAAATTTTGAATAAGTACTAGGCTTAAATAAATTTGACATGGGTTTCTATTTATATTAATTGCTGTGTATTTCTTATACCAATTCCAGTGGATCCAAAATGATAATAGCTATAATGTTTCCTATGTCCAAGAAAGGTTCTATATTTGTGGTTGATACAGTACAGAGTGACCAAATGCCAAATCTTGCTGCCATGTACACAGCTGAGAGAAACTCCAAGTAAGTTGCTTTCTGCTTTGGTTCTTTGATTCTCCTTGCCTAATCCTCTTTCTCTCATCTCCTCCCATTCTCTTCTTTTCACAACCACTACCTCCTTATTCGCCTCTGTACTTCAATGCCTGTTTGTTGGGATATATTGTTGTTACCTGTGATTCCATGCGTGTTACTGTAACTGTCCTTGCATTATTGTGCAATATTTATTAATATCTATGTTAGTATGTGCATTACTTCTACCTGTGTATTATTGCCCAAGGTTTTCTCATTAATCATTTTTGTATTTTATGCAGAGTGTCCAAAGGAGTTGATGAGGCATCTCTTCCTCCTGCAGGAACTCAAAACTTTCAGGTAAAATTGGATAAAGATATAAACCGTGTCTACAGGAATGTGCAGAGGATTCTCTCGGCCTACAAAGATGAGAAGCGGGGACCCACTTTTATTGCCATCCAGTCCAGTCTTAGTGAGTTTCATTGTTTTTATGACTTTTCATCATCATCATCATTATCGTTGTAATATCCACTTTTCTAATGCTTTCATGGGTCAGACAGAGTTTATTGAAGCAAATTTTTTCTATAGCCAGATGCCCCTCCTGTTACTAACCCTCACTTGTTTCCAGGCAAGGAAATATTTTCCCATAACCAGACATGCTTTTGTAGAACATTGGAAATGAATGACACTGTTTGTATAACAGTGACGCTCATTTCTAACTATTATGTCATGTCAAGACAAGGAGATACAAACATACACACACTCATGTTCTCTCACACACACACAATGGGCTTACATAGAGTTTCCATCTTTCAGATCCATTCCAAGGCTTTGGTTGGCCTGGACTATAATAGCAAACCTTTTTACCAAGGGGCTATGCAGTGGGAATAAGCCTGAAATCATGTTGGGAAGCAAACTTCTTGACCACACAGCCACACCACCTAATCAGTCACAAATTACATTGTGTTACAAAATTTTTTTTTTTTTTTTTTTTTTTTTTTTTTTTTTT
>NC_068985.1:55946354-55967784 GCF_001194135.2 Octopus bimaculoides | reverse complement strand
TTTTTTTTTTTTTTTTTTTTGCTTTTGGTCAGTATTCTCATCAATGTTTTGAAACTGACCTATTTTCCATTACATTTCAGACAGATTCAGCACTGAGTTGCTAAAACAGAAATATCGTTGTAGCAAATATTCTGCTCAATACCACAGATTTGCTTGTCAGTTGCTTGACCTTACTCACTTGAGTATGCCCCTTAGTGGCTGACAATATGTGCATCTCTGATCATAAGCAGGAGTAGTCGGGGAGCTTCATAGCCATGTGTTGAGAGGCAATGTTTGGGGTTTGAATAAGTGTAACAAAAACAAAGTTTGAAGGAAATACCAGCCACTTTTCATACTTTCTAGGAGTAAACAAATAAGAAATAACAGTTGCTGCCCTATAACGCAGTGTTATATAATCTTCATGAGTCATAATTTTATGACTATTATAACGAAATTATGATCTGGTTGTGTAGAAGTCATGTTGCTACAAGGTTGTTTGAGTAAACAATTATTTTGTATATCAGGCTGTTAGTTGATTGATAATAGCAGTAGAGAGAGAGAGAGAAGTGTAGAGTTGCTGCAATTTCTGTTCAGGGAAATTTTAAATTAACGCTTTTGATACCAGCTTGCCTGATGCTGCCCCAGATTCTATAGTATAAACTTCATTTTTCAAAGTGATATGAATTAAAACCTTCCATCAGAATTTTATGCAAATTTTTGTTCCAAACAGCAGCTTAATAATGATAGTTATTTTATTAAATTCTTCATTATTTTCAAAATTAATTGAATCAAAGGCAGTAGCATCATCATACTCATTTAATATCCATCTTCCATGTTGGCATGTGCTGGACAGTTTGACAGGATTTGATGGATTCAAAGACTGCATCATAATCCAATGTCTGTTTTGTCATGGCTTCTGGGGCTGAATGCCCTGGTACTTTCTTTATGGCACCAATACTTGTGAGTCACCATGCAGCTTAAACAACAAAGATCCCCTTTGATTGAGTGAGATGATTTATACTGGGATGATGGATGAACCATTTAGCATTCAGACTACTCTGGCAGATGTAATGCTTATTGATTTGCATTGCTTTGAACTGATCATGCATTATTTTGTAGCTTTGAGATAATATAATTGTTTAATTTTAGAATGACATTGTGGGAGGCATGATCTGGCCTGTTTGAACATAAAATAAGTATAATATTTTGACCAGATATGGCCAGTTTAAATGCTAAAGGATTAAAGTGTGAGAGAAGGGAAAGAAATAGAACTGGTGGTGATGAGGTGTCAAGGTGGACTCTCAAGGTACAAGGTGAAAAAAAGTGAATAGGGACAGGAGAACAGGAAGGTTTGGTGAGTAGAGGTTGTAAAAATATAGGAGAGTGAGTGATGGTTAAAGATGGGGAATGGGTGAGAGGGTGAATATTATGAAAAAGTGTTGGGAGAGGATAAGTATGGAAACTGGCAGTGCCATGTAAAAGCACCTGTGCAGTGTCACATAAAAGCACCCAGCACACTCTGTAAGTGGTTGGCATTAGGAAGGGCATCCAGCTGTAGAAATACCAAACCAGACTGGAGTCTGTTGCAGCTTCCCAGCTTGCTAGCTCTGATCAAACCATCCAACCCATGCCTGCATGAACAGATGTTAAATGATGATGATGATGACGATGTGGCAGCTGTAGAAATTGGGTAAGGTTGAGGGGAACAGTCACTGAAATCCTACAAAAAGTTACTCCTGGTTGTTTACATAATTATATGCTTAGGTTCAGATCATCAAGTTACATTATGGGCAACACAGAATAACTCCACTTTAAATGATGAACTGTTTTTATAGATGCACTATGTTACTGTTTATTTGGCTCTGGGTGGACCTGGTCAAGTTCACCCTAGAATAAAGGTGCTCCAACAGTGAACCTCCCTTCCTGCTTACATCAGGTATATGGGGGTTATATGAGAGTAGGCTGAAAAGTCCATAGGCTGACTATGAAGGAGTGATATTAGAACTGTGAAGATTATTATTATTTGTTTATTCTCCTATAGTTTTTGTGATCTCTTTATAAAACAGACAACTCTAATGTTTAAACAATTTTTTAATGTTTTTTTTTTCACTTGTAGGTTTCTCTCAACTGACATCTGCTATGCCAGAGATGATCAACTTCCCCATGGTACCTATTCACATGTCTGACAGGTAGGTGTGATGTGCATCATACAGTTATCTTTCATACTTCAATCTCCAGTTCAATACTCGCTGGCATTGTTCATGTTATCTGAGACTAAACTTCAATAGATTTAAACTGCCAAACTAGATGAGAGTTAAGATGTTGTAGTTGTGTTGCTACAACAAATCACATTTTCTTTAATTGTTCCTTATAATCTGAGACTAAACTTCAATTGACTTATACTACCAAATTAGATAAGTCAAGATTATGTAGAACACTCAGAGTGTTGAACCTTTCAGACGTGATGACAACAGAGCAAAATACCTGGCACCTTGCTGTACTGAAAAAGACCCATCTTCCATGGCAGAAGTGTTAAGGCAGCATCCCTTGGTGAAGATGATTGGCTTGCAAGAATCCTTTGCTGGTGCCATGTTAAAAGCACCCAGCACACACTGTAAAGTGGCTGGTGTTAGCAAGAGCATCCAGCCATAGAAACCAAGCAACTGGAACCTGGTGCAGCTCTCTAGCTTTCCAGCTCAAACCATCCAACCTATGCCAGCATGGAAATTGGATGTTAAAGGATGATGATCCAGCTATAAAAACCACAGCAAAGCAGACATTGGAGCTTGATGCAGTTATCTGGCTTATCAGATCCTGTTGAACTATACAACTGATACCAGTAAGGAAGATAGACAATAAATGGTGTGGTGGCGGTAGTGGTGCTAATTGTTGTTGGTGGGGAAGACATGGAGAGCCATCACAGAAACATTCAATAAAAGACATGTTTCTTTGATGAGTATAACAGACACATTCGCCACACTTGCCTAGAAATTCAGAACATAAAGAACTGGAAAGCATTTTTTCCAATGATATAATAATTATTACAATCCATAGCTTTATGTTGGCATTTTATATACAAACTCCAGAAGGATGAAAGTTAAAGTCAACCTTGTTGAGATTTGAACTCAAAAAGAAAGAACTAGCTAAGATATAAGGTATTTGTTTCAATACTTTTTCCCTGTATCCTTCCATTTTCATTGATATACACCATTGTCTTTTACCATTGCCCATCTCTTGCTTTACTTTTTACACATCTTTATTGCTATCTCACTCATACTGGTTCCCTATTCGATTTTCTCACCAATAACCAACATATGGCTGCTTTTCAGACTCTCTTCAATTACTTTATCTTTTATTAGCCTTTCACTCTTTCCCCCATTGTGTTGATGTTTTAATTGTTTACAATTTATCTTTATTTCAGTAACACTCTATACAATGTGCTGGATTGGCAGAGAGTTGGCAGTCGAAGAATGCTTCAACATTACATGAATGTGAAACTCATCTTGCAAGTGATGCTGGAACAGTGCCGATATCTACACATTCCTTTGGGTAACATACCCAGTGACATCACAATGTTTGGATGTGACCTCTTTTTTGCCCGACATCTCCAGAAACACAACCACTTACTCTGGTGTTCCTTGTCTGACCGACCTGATCTGGGTGGCAAAGAAGCTGATGACCATCGGTCAGTAATCGGACAATATTCTTCCTCTTAGTTTAGAAGACACACTTTTAAAATATAGTTATTGTTCAAGATTTAAAATATCTGTTGGTCAACATACTCCATTAGAGCATTATTTTTCAGATACACCATGAAATTAACTTGATCTAAATATCTCATTAAATATAATTAGTGTCCAAGATACTCATTTCACTGAGAATTTTCTGGTAAGCTATGTCACTAAATTGGAGATGAGTTTTATTGAAAGTGGTTCCACTTGCAATGAGGTAGGACCATTTCTGTGATTCCAAATACAATGAAGATATGTGATACAGAATTATTGACAACAAATGACATTAAAATAAAATTTTAAAATACCAAGTAGATCAGGAAATCTTTTGAAAATTTTCTAAGTCAAATAAATAAACGGTCAGTATGCACAATTGAAACATAATTATTGATGAAGATACACCATTAAAATATTGGCCAATATATGCCATTGAAATATTGCTTGTCATGACACATTATTAAAATGTAATTACTGATAACTATATCTTAATAGTGTATCAATAATGCAGGTATTGTTTCTCAATCATGTCCTACTACACACAGCCTAGGGCAAGTGTCTTCTACTGCAGCTCTGGATTGACCACAGCATTGTGAGTGGATTTGGTAGATGGAAACTAAAAGAAGCTTGTCATATATGTGTGTTTGTATTCTTGCCTTGACATCACATGAGTTTTAAACTAACATCATCATAGAAGCAGTATCAAGACACACAAGTTTTAAAATTAGTATTCATTACAAGGCCACAGCTTTAACACTAGAAAGATCGAACTTTTCACCTACCTTTAAGCACCAGAATGTGTCAATTGACGCAAAGATGTTTTTCAATTTAAAAGGAAAAGACAGAAAAGAAGTAGAAAGCCTTTATTAAATGTATTGAATTTTATGACTTCACGATGATATTAGTGGCAGTAGTTCGATATTTTGAAAGAAATTTATTGAAATTCTAAACATTCATCGCAATGTTTAGTGCACATTTGCCACAGAGAGGTTATTTTACATTTCTGTGGTTCTGTTTTGGCATTTTGTTTTCACGCATGTATTTCTGACTTTATTTCTAGAGGTAGATGTTTCCTCGATAGGGCATTTGATAGTACATGGACGACCATGGGGTGAATCACCACAAAGTTTTTTTATCAACTTTTTGAATATATTCCCATTGACTAGTGACTGAGTTGCAAGCACTTGTCTATATTACGCAGCTGTTTATAAGAACAATATTGAATATATTATAAAAAACGTGCATTGGTCATCATCTACTGCTTGCTTTGGTCAAGCACATCTATGCCTACCATATTTTTTATATAAAAAAGTATGGTGTCAGGCTTCTTCTTGGGGTTATTTTCAGAAGGAACTTCTATATGTTTATGTAAGGCACTCAAAACAACAGGCTTCAGTTTCTTTCACTGGTACGATGTGTGACAGTAGGTTTCTCCAAATTTCAAAACCAGTTTCATGGACTGATTTCACCTGTTTTACTGCTTCTGGTAATTCTCTTCTTTTCTGATGAATTGTTCTGACTAAATTGCAGTTTTGTTTTGGGAATTGTAAAGGCTTTGCAATTACTGAATATCTAAAATGTTGTCACATGTATTTATAAACAGAAGCAGGTGCAAATTTCAAAAGTTGCCAAATGTGTCCATTGATGCATGTGGTTTATTTTTCTTTTTACAGTTGGTGCAAACAACCTATAATTTATAGGATATATAGATATCATAAAACTATGAAAAGTCAAGCACGATGATGTCAAAATCTACAATAGTTTTTCAATTGTGTGCAATTAAGGTTTTGAAATGTGTCATTTGACACACTCAGTCCTTCTAGTATTAAGATAAATTCACAAAAATATTTGTTTATAATTTATATAGCCACCAAAATACACTTGTACAATAAATATTCATTAGAATACAACTTTATGCAAGTTATTCATCGAAATTCACTTGTTCAATAATTATCATGCAAAAGATCAAAGCATTTTTATGTTTAAAACTTTTGACATACTTTCTACTTTTACTATAAATAACAAACTAGGTTGTGTATGGAACTTGAAGAGAAAACTACAGTGGAGGTGAACAAACCAGGAGCATATTCTACAGTATGTCTGGAGTTGGACATGTCAAGTTTGGCTGTCAATACAGTTATTGAGGTTTGTAAAATATCAACAATAAGCACTTACTATCTGTTGCGAGATTTGTATTTAGCATTTTCAATTTATATTAAGTTTGTCAGGAAAGGAGGTCTAGGCTGTATGATATCTGTAGGTTCTCCTTGAGTGAAAAGACTGATGTAGCTGATGCCCAGTAACAATGTTGGAAATAAAAAATCAACAGGCTTCACATCAAGTTATAAAGGTAATTTTGGATCAGCAACACTTGTTAAAGGTTCACAGTCCAACCATCCTCGGATAATATTTTATTCAAGTTACTTGATAAAGAATCAAACAGATTGAAATCAGACATCAAACTGTGTTTAGAAGAAATATATACTTTACACTGGATATCATCTCCAAAGGATTTGTGATTTCAGGTGGTATAGAACTGATAGACTGATGTGGTGCTGAGCAGGTTTGTATAGTACAGGATGTGTAGGATTAATGGGTCAATTTGACAAGTTAACTTCTAAATTTTAAATTCATTTCCAGTTAAAACTTTACTACACTATGTCTTCATGCCTTGGTTTCTGAGCAGTATCATTTCCAAATAGTTTCCTGTTTTAATTCAAGAAATAGAAGTAACCTGAGTGCCATTATTAAAATTCTATTTTGTTGTGTGTATTTGCAGTCTGCCCATGTCAGTGATGTAGAGGGAGCAAGTGCAGTCAGTTTTGACCTCATGCCCCGGACTTCTTTGGAGGAAATGATGCAAGGCCAAGGTGCAGCCACAATGTTGACCAGTTATGATGAAACAGCTCTGTGCTCAGTTACTTTCAGGTAAGACACTGTGAAATAGCTATCATTGAGCATGTTCTTACTGTTCCTCTGTCCGCAAGTCTCTCTCTCTCTCTCTCTCTCTCTCTCTCTCTCTCTCTCTCTCTCTCTCTCTCTCTCTCTCTCTCTAACTACTCCTTTCTCACATAAATTTCTATGATTATATATTTAAGCAGGTAAAAGTACGATATTTCCTGGGGCCTCAAAATCTTTTCAGATATTGAAGATAAGCATTCACATTTTGGGAAGGAAGCTTGACAGAAACTTTGTATTCCTGATAAAATTGTTCTCTGTGATCCTGAATCAGAGTGGACTATTCTGTTCATTTCATGTAAATAATAGTAATATACTGATGTCTGATGAACCAGTTATATTCATCTCCTCTCTAAAAGGAGCTTGTACTTAATTAGAAAAGAAACCAAAATTTAATACGCATACAAATGATCTCCTCCTCTTCCTCCTCCTCCTCCTCCTCATCATCATCACCATCACCACCATCACCATCACCACCATCATCATCATCATCATCACCACCATCACCATCATCACCATCACCATCATCACCATCATCATCATCATCATCAAGAACATTTAATGTCTGTTTTCCATACTGGTATGGCTTGACAGGGGCTGCATCAGGTTCCATAGTCTGTTATCGTTTGGTTTCTATGGCTGAATGCCATTCCTAACGCCAACCACTCCACAGAGTGGACTGAGTGCTTTTTATGTGGCACCATCATCGGTGCTTTTTACATAGCACCAGCACCCACACCACTGTTTTTTACATGACACCCTGGTTTTAGGATCTCAGTTCTCTTGTGGTGAGCAGGTCTTCCCTAGTACAGCAATGTGCCACATATCTTGGTCCTCTGTTATCCCCGTCGTTAGGTACAGCGTTTTGAGATGGGCCTTCAATACTTTGTCCCATGTCTTCATGGGTCTCCCTCTTCCAAAACTTCTCCCAGGTTTAGTAAATCACCTATTCTCCTCTCTTCTTACATAAAACTTTTCAATAATGTACTTAGAAAAAAAATCTTTAATTTGTCCCTACCAAGATTTATTTTGCTTTTAGGGTTTCTGGGCTGATTCATTACCAGTGTTATCTGCTTTACATATTGGCTTGGTTTGATGAGTTGACCATGACTAAAACCAGCTCTTATGCAGAGTTGGTATCTCTTAAATGTGGTTCCAAGACCACACCTCGCTTGTCCATTTTCATTTTGTCGTTTCTACAGCCAGGACCCTTCCTAAGAACAACTAAATATGTGTACTGGTTGCCATGTCCTTGACATCAAAAAAACTTAGGGACCCCCTTGACCTTATGATCTCTCTCACTCTCTCTCTTTCTCTCTCATCAACCACTTTACTTTGTGTACTGGATGTATTTTATTGTGGCACCAGTACTAGAGATTAAATCAAAACATCCAAAGCTGGAGAGCTGCATCAGGCTGGAACCTGGTGCAGCTCCCCTGCTTGCCAGCATGGAAGATGGATGTTAAAGGATGATAGCAATGACATCCCTCTCTTAAAATTTGTGGCTTTGTGCCTGAAATAAAAATCGTTATTACAATGGAGATGATGCCTAGCAACAGTAATTATGTTTAGGCGAGTGATTCCCACCCACCCAACTTTACTTAAGTTGATGGTAGTACCCCTATTAGCCACTGATCTGATTAAGACTAGTTATGAAGCAAGTCCTCAGGGACTACCACATTTGATGGCATAAAAGATGCACTGATGTATTAAGTGCATCCCAATTTCAGCAGCACATGTTCAGAAAAAATGGTTCTATATGTAATGTAAGCCCAACTTTTCATATAGGACCCAGAATGAGTTTTTTCAAGACATATTTGTTGGAAAATAGTGCATCTTATATGCCATCAAATATGGTAATATAATTTTGTATATTTTTGAGGAATTTATTACAATGTGGGGTATCTTTTCCTCTTTTTCTAACATGTCCCTTATGCAAATGTCTTGTGATTTTTTTTTTTTTTTCAGAATCCTGAAAACCATGATTCAAGGTTGGGTTAGAGATGTGACAGCTTACAAAAATGTTTTTGCTGACAACCAGATTGTACACTTCTATCGGTAGGTCTTTCTACATGCAGTTGTTTTTTTTTTTTTTGTTTCTTTAAAGTTATTGTTTCCAGCTGATGACACAAAAGTCATACTTAATTAATTCTGGACATAGTTTAATGTGATTCTGCCTTGATGTCACAAGGAGTTCAGACTTGTGACCAATATTGAAGAACTGATCAAAGGCAGCAAGCTGGCAGAATTGTAAGCACACTGGGCAAAATGCTTAGCAACATTTCGTCTTGTCTTTATGTTCTAATTAGGGAAGTAAAATAACCATATCTGACATTTTGGATCTGTTGTGGGTTCCCTGAACACAGGATAAAGATGTCTTTATGTTCTAACTTTGCCTTTCAACCTTTAGGGGTCGATAAAATAAGTATGAGTTGATCATTGGGGTCAATGTCATCAACTTAGCCCCTTTCCATAAATTGCTGGCCTTGTGCCAAAATTTGAAACCAATATTGAAGTATTGATCACATCCTTGGTATAGCACTGCTATGCTGCTACATATACACACATCCTGGATCATGTACAAAAAAATGTCATTCAACTGATTAGTAACAATGAAATACTTTACAATCGGTAAGTCACAGGGGTACAGTGTCTGCTGTCACTTCTACTGTTATACCACTGTAACAGCCCTATGCTGCTTTAACCCTTTAGATACCAATCCACCTGAATCCACCATTGATTTTATGATACAAACTTTGTTTTAAAGTGACCTAAATTAGAACTGTCCATCAAATTTCTATGTTGAATTATGTTGCAGGCAGTAGCTTAATAGTGGCAGTCATTTTACTAAATTCTTCATTATTTTTCAAATCAACTGAAACAAAGGCAGCATATTTTCACAGAAATATGGTAATATAAGGGTTAATCTAGTAAACTATGTACATGTACTACAGTCTCCCTCTTTACACACTGGTGCACTTGATACCCCACCTCTCTCTCTATCATCATCATCATCCTTGTTATACCTCATCTTCCAGATTTCTCACAGTTTACCCAATCAGTCCTTCCTGGAGAATCAACACCTTTTAATTCCCTCTCCACCTCAACAGATATGAAACTCAATCTCAACCATATCCATCTCACATGTACAGGTCATGGGCTCTGCCTCATTTCTTTTGTGAATATCCACTCCTTCTTGCGTGATGAGAAAACTATGAGATTTCAGACATTTATGCATTTCCTCAAAATACTAGTTGTTGTTCTGGCAGAATTGTTAGCACATCAGTAAAAATGCTTTGTGGCATTTCTTCCGGCTCTTTGCATTCTGAGTTCAAATCCCACTGAGGTTAACTGTACCTGTCATCATTTTGGGATTGATAAAATAAAGTGCCAATCACATACTGGGTTTGATGTAATTACAATTATTTAGGGAAGTAAAATAACCATATCTGACATTTTGGATCTGTTGTGGGTTCCTTACACACAGGATAAAGATGGGATGGTTATAAATTTGTTTGAAAGGAGTTGATCTGAAGGAAGGGCAGTGCCCACAACACTTGCAGGTCCTCCAAGATCATTGAGTTGACATCATTAATGTTTCTTATTTCTTTATTACCCACAAGGGGCTAAACATAGAGGGGACAAACAAGGACAGACAAAGGGGTTAAGTCGATTACATCGACCCCAGTGTGTAACTTGTACTTAATTTATCGACCCCGAAAGGATGAAAGGCAAAGTCGACCCTGGCGGAATTTGAACTCAGAACGTAAAGGCAGATGAAATACCTCTAAGCATTTCGCCCGGCGTGCTAACGTTTCTGCCAGCTCATTAATGTTTCATTTAAGCTGTTATACATCAGACATGAGCAAGGGAGAAGATTCCAGAGCAATGTTCTAGGTATGGGGATTAGTGTGGTCCAGTGTGGATGTTGGACTCAGCAGTAAGGGCACGAGGTGGAGGTAAGAGCAGAGGCCATTATAGTAGTAATAGAAAAGACAGAAAAAGGAAACAGCATATCTGTGGGTCACAACAGACTGATGCACTATGGGTGTTGGCAGATTTATTAATTCCTCACAAGATGACTTTGTTGTATTCAAATTGAACTTCATTGACTGTGGAAACATCTCAGATCTTTGTCTTCTCCTCACAGGTGGTTGCGATCTCCCACAGCCCTTTTATATGATCCAGCCTTGCGAAGAACACTTAATGGAATGATGAGGAAAATTTTCCTTCAGGTAATTACCTCATGAAATCCTCCTTCATTATCTTTATCATCATCGTTTTAACATCAATATTTCCATGGTTGCATGGATCAGATGAGATTTGTTGAGGCAAATTTTCAAGGCAAGAAGCCCTTCCTGTTGCCAACTTTAACTTGTTTTCAAGAATGGTAATATTTCCCCTTGGCCAGATATGTTTTAATGGAAGATTGGAAATGAATAACACCTTGTATGATGGGGATACTCATTTACAACTATTGTGTGATGACAAAACAGAAAGCACACATACTCACATATACATACATATACACACATACACATGTCAAGCTTCTGCCTAATTCACTCACAAAGCTTTGGTCAGTCTAGAGCTATAGTAGAAGACAGTTGCCCAAGGTACTATGTATTTGGACTGAACCCAAAATCACATAGTTGGGAAGCAAATTTCTAAATCACACAGCCATCATGCATGCTTCTATAGAATGTCCTTTCAAATTTGCATAACTTAACAACCATGCTGTATATATATTTTCTAATATTTAACCGTCCTCAATGCCATTTCATTCGTATATATTTAATCATCTCTCATACTTCTATATTTAATTATAAACTCTATTTCCTTCCAATTCACAGCTGATAGCTGAATTCCAGCGACTTGGTTCTTTGATAGTATTTGCCAATTTCAACATGATTTTGCTCTGCACCAAGAAACAGTCTATTGACAATGCCCTCAGTTATATGAATTACATCACAAGCAGCATTAAATCACGTAACCTGTTCCATTTGATAGAATTTACTGTAGAGCAGTGCTGGGAGTATCTCTTGTGGATGGACTCTGTGAGTATTTTACTTCTGAACAATTTTGAATTGTTTTGAGTACAGTTTGGTGCACATCAGGGCTCTGCTCTCATTTCAGTCCTATTATGGTTCTTCAGGCCACAACAGAGGTGTTTAAAACCAGTTGTCTGTGGGAATGCTTGCAATCTGGATGACTTAATTCCTATAGATAAGTTGGTCAGAGATTTAGAGAGGAAATTTTAAACTTAGTACCAAGAGACCTCAAAGTAAACTTAGCAAAGACAGTTTTAGTCACCAGGAAAAAAAAAAACCGTACCCTGCTGCCATCAGGAAAAACTATGTTTGACATGTAGAAAAGGAGTAGGTAAGAATTCTATATAGTGTGCTCATTGTAATCTATGGAAGCACAAAGTGTAGTGAGATCACAAACATTCTGACAGATGGTAGACTTCATATGTGACAGGTACAGAGGAGTTGTTAGCAGAGAAAGGAAAAGAGTATATATGAAATGAATGTTTTTAAAAGCTTTGAATACTTCCTAGCAATAGTTTATAGCTTTTGTTATGAAGGTGACCTAATTAGCAGTGGAGATGAGAGTTCTGAAAAAGTAAGAATGAGGTGAGGAACATTAGGGAGCTTCACTGGTAATAAAAGTTTTTTCTCTCAAATTCCACAATATTTTTGTGTGAAGTGCAATGTTGCAAAGTAATGACATGTGGGTCTTGTGTGAGGAGGTTTTGTGAAGGCTAGGAAGAAATGATGCAAGTATGCTCTGTTAGGTGTGTAATAGTGTTGATGAATACTGGAGTATGAATGATATAATACACTTTATAATACACTGCTATAATCTCAGCTATCCAGTACCAGATGGTGCCATATTTAACCAAACTAATATTGATATGTTATATAACAAACTTCTTGAAGGTTAATGGTGATGATGCTGTTGTTGTTGCTGTTCTTCTAGGCTAATCACGGTGGAGTGAAAGGTAAATTGCCATCTTCTGCTGAATCAGAAATTCCTGAAGGAGGTAATGATGATGATGAAGAGAAAGAGAAAGAGTCTGATGCAGAAGAGGATATGGATAATGAAGGAGAAAAATTAGATGATGATTCTAGTGATGAGGTTTGTTTGACAGTTTTGAAATTTTATTTTACAATTTATGAAAAATTTACAAACAATAAGAAGTCACATCAAATAATGATTTAGAAGGTGTAGGTATTGTTGTATGCAGTGCCATCTTAAAGGACTGAGCACACTGGGCTGTTGCCTGGGAACCTCACAGGTTTAAGATCCTAATTCTGATTGGGTATGAGGTGTTTAGGCTCAGCTATTTTGGCACCCTCCATTTCTTATTGCTGATTCAATGTTAACTTTTATAACACCAACTGTTTTGATGTATGTGTCTCCTATATATCTCTCTCTCTCTTTCTCACTATTTATTTGTGAGCATATTTCTCTTTATGTGTATGAGGTAAGGGAAAGTATTTTAAGCAAATTGTAATACCTGTCTGTCACTCTCTCTTTCTCTCCCTTGCACTTGCTCATTCATTCTATCTGTATGTGTTTATTTCAGTGTGTGTGTGTGTGTGTGTTACCTCCAGCACCCAAAAGTACTGTCACTAAAACAGGCTAATTGTCCAGTCAGCCATACTATATCATCAGCACTCAGCTATACCTGATCATCTCATTCTGATTCTGATCTATGTATACTCTGACTTGCTGTCAATAAATGAATACTATAGGGCCTAGCACACTGATTTACCCAGGTGCCTACAGTGTTGCTAAGACAGCCATGGCTGTGTGACTAAGAAGTTTGCTTCCCAACCATATGGTTTTGTACATTATTTACATTTGACAAATATTTGTCCTCATCTTGTTTGTTGTTAACACATTTCAGCTGATATACCCTCCAGCTTTCATCAGGTGTCTTGGGGAAATTTTGAACCTGGGTTCTCATTCCTAAGGTATTTTTCGATGTTGTTGTGCTTCTTATTATTATTATCATTATTCAGGTCACTGCCTGGAATCGAACTCAGAATCTTAAGGTTAGTAGCCCATGTTCTTAACCACTACACCATATGCCCGTGGCATATGGCGTAGTGATTAAGAGCACGGGCTACTAATCCCTGGATTCTGAGTTCAATTCCAGGCAGTGACCTGAATAATAATAATATCAAAAAATACCTTAGGGATGAGAACCCAGGTTCGAAATTTCCCCAAGACACCTGATGAAGGCTGGAGTTTATATCAGCTGAAACGTTGTGTTAACAACAAACAAGATGAGGACAAATATTCATCAAATGTAAATAATGTACATAATTCCTCATCTCTTAAATATAGAACCATATGGTTTTGTGTTTAGTCTCATGTAGGTACCTTGGGCAAGTGTCTTCTACTATAGCCTTGATTAAACCAAAGCCTTAGGAATTTTGGAGGATGGAAACTGAAAGAAACCATTCATGTGTATGTGTGCCTTTGTGTGAGTGTGTTCATATTACCCCTCGTCTTCATGTGTGTTTGCTGGTTGTAAGCAACAGGCTAATTCATATGGTACCATTTGTTTCCAGTTCTCTACCCTGCCCAGCCAGTCTGCTGTTCAATAGACCAGGAGATTATGACTATGCTTGGAAACAAGAGGGATGTTGTCATCAGGAAGAACATTCAGCCATGGGAATCTCTACCCCAACATACTCTCATCCGATTATGCAAACACAAAAAAAAAATGACATTAAAACCATGATCATCATCATCATCATCATCATTGTTTAACATCTGTTTCCATACTAGCATGGGTTGGACAGTTTGACAGGAGCTGGCCAGGCTCCAGTTGTCTGTCTTGACATGGTTTCTATGGCTGGATACCCTTTCTAACGCTTCCCACTTTACAGTGTACTGGATGCTTTCACATGCTACCAACACAAGTGCTTCTGTATGGCACCAGCATGGGTGCATTTTATGTGACACCTGCAGTCTGATAAAAATAGAGGATGGTGAAGGGCAAAATTACCCTGTATGTCTCAAAATACTCAAATTTCAAAATAAGACTATTTCATTTTCTTTGTTTTTATTTATTTATGCATTAAAAAATTTTTTTTTTTAATTCTATTTTCCAGCCAGAAATTGAGATGAACTGGAATATTGTCCAGTTTCTTCCTGAAAGTGGCGCCTGTCAAACCAATTTTAATGTAAGTTTACTCAGAGGAATTAAATTAATTTTCTGCTTCAAGTATCAATCCAGGCCAATGGAGTGACAGAATAGTAAAACAGTGTCTTGTGGTATTGTTCTGGTACTTTGTGTCCTCAGTTCAAATTCCACTTTGACCTATGTAGGTAATAGACTTTCTCTATTACCCCAGTAATGCAGCCATAGGTACTGTCTTCCTTCTTGGCTAAAAGTATAAATATTTACACCAAAGCTTCTCAAAGTGCTACATATAGATCCCTGGAGATGAATAAAAGCTTAGGGGTTTACAGTGAGTAGGATGAATTTTTCAAGTAAAATATCCTAGTTTGTATGTGATGAAATTTAGGGTTACCTAAACAGATAAATACTTTGAACACAGAATGTAATGATTTGAACCTCAAACTCATAAACCTGCAATTTAATATTAGTGATCTTCAAGGCAGTGAGCTGTTAGAATCATTAGCACACCAGGAAAAATGCTTAGCAGCATTTTGTCCATCTATGTTCTGAGTTCAAATCCTGCTGAGGTCAACTTTGCCTTTCTTCCTTACAAGGTCAATGAAATAAGTACCAGTTGAGCACTGGGGTTGATGTAATTGACTTAGTCCTCCCCCGAAATTGCTGGCCTTGTTCAAAAATTTGAAATCAGTATTAGTGATCTTCTCTGTGCCTTCTAAATCCATCCTTCATATTTAAAAATTGATTTAAACATTAAAGGTGGAATAACAGTCTATGTATCATTCTTAAATTATATACACCATTAACAAGCAAGACACTTTGGTTTTGGTCCAAAATAAAATCTCTTATAGACATGATGTGTTTAAAAACACAATATATATCAGAGAGTTGAAAAATTGTACCAGCAGTGGCTCGTGAGAATGCCAAATGTTATTCCTTGGGCTTTGTCAATGGTATGTACCTGCAGCCACGTGCTTAGACGAAATTTATCACTTCCAATATGTGATTAATACAGTCACTGATATTGTGAATAACTGAGTACACCAGATCTTTATGCAGTTGGGTGATTAAAGCTGTGTTGTTTGTAATTAGAGTTTACTGATATTTTTGTCTCATGTAAGTTGTATTAAACACAGGTAAATTTAACTAGCAGTACCTGTGAAAATGTCATGGCCCATTTTGTGGTACAGTGTTGACTATAAACACCTCCCAGCTCCACCCCTCAGTAATAATATCCTGTCATTTCTTTCATAATTCTTTAATTTCATGGAACTTTTGTCTATTCCCTTCAACCATGTTTTTTTCTCTTCTAGCCTGTTTTCTCATTTGGGCTTCTGCAATATATTCTTGCCTATCATCATCGTTTATATTTTGCCTTTTTTTAGTAACAATTCTCATTCTTTACCTATTAATTTCAGCTTCATTGTTCATCATGATACCTTCCACATACACACGCACCCACAGGAACACTGATGGCATGCACGCATATACATATCCTCCACTCTCTCTCATACACACCTAATTGTCATATGTGGGTGTGAATGTACCAGTAATGTTCATTAGAATCTCTATCTCATACACTTTTACCATCTCCTTTCCACAGCATGACAGATTTTTTAACCCTTTAGCATTCAGATTACTCTATCAAATGTAATGCTTAATCACATTGTTTTGAATTAATCCTGCATTATCTTGTGGCTGCAAGATTTCAGTGATGTAATGGTTTATTTTTGCTATAATATTGTAAAATAGATATGAGATGTTGGATCTGGCCAGTTTGATCATAAAAGAGGTAGAATATTTTGACCGGATATGGCCAGTTAAACCACAGGAATGTATCAACACTTTAATATAATAAATTTATTTATTTGGCAGGTGAATAGTAATTAAATTATAATTGGGTGTATCAGTTTAAAAAATCTAAGAAGCCCTGGTTTTGTACAAATTGTAGAAGGAAATAGTTTTATAAACTAATGTTCCTCCCTAAAGTATTACTGACCATAGTTCTTGGAAAGATTCTAAGGGGAGATTGGGACCCAGTGAATTGTGAGAAGAGAGAAGGAACCATCGAAAGTACTTGTTCTTGTTGTTTAGCCCTAAGTCTGCCCTGGTCAAGGAAATCTAGGATTGCAAAGGTTTTAGTTCCTTCATTGTCTCAAAATAACTGAAGTTCTTTATACTCGTTGTTCTTGTTGTTTTGTTCTAGGTCAGCCCTCATCAAGCAGACATTAAATAAAAATATTCCAATAACAGCCCTCCTGTCCCTTTCTGTTTATTGGGGATCCAGGACCACATAATGCAACCTGTACTTTTTTTTTAAAGATTTGAGGGAGATTTAGCTGCTATTTCTAACAGACCAAGGCCTCCCCTAGTGGCTCAACTTTACTAAAATGTTTGGTTTATTTGACTCGTTGAGTAATTGGCACTTCAGTTTGTTCTAAATGTTGTAAACTGTTTTATTTTCTAGATGATCGTTGCTGGATATATTCTTTCAATGTACAATGAAATCCAAGACGAACACAGACGGAGAACTCCTGGTAACACGCCTGTACAGCGTCGTTCAAGTCAGACTCAGGTCAGTAAATGTTAGAAATTATTACAATTTTAGGAGATTAATTAGTTATTTAATTTCATCTCATCAAGATTATAATGGCAATCTTTGAATTAAGTTCACAGAAATGTTTTCTTAAAAATCATTTCCTATTTGTTATTAATGAGGAACAAGTGAAAATTACAAAAAAAAATATTCAGTATTTAAAGATTGCTAGTGAAGATAGAACTATATTATGGATGGAATTTGGTTGATACCATCTTGTTTTTGAAGATAGATTAGCTGATGTTGGGATTATTGGATTTAATTAATCAGTGTCTAACACAGGGTCTTAAGAAGGCTGTTTTTAGAAGAATTATCACCTGAATGCTTATCAAATAATAGACCAATATATTCTCATTGAGAATAAACCAAATAGGTGGCAGTGTGGTTAAGAAGCTTGCTTTCCAATCAACGGTGTGGTTTCAGGTTTTTAGAGAAGTATCCTCTGTTATAGCCCTGCCCCAGCTCCAACAACCTAAGCATATGTTGTCAACCCTTAGCTGTTTCCAAGAAAGGTAATATTTTCCCATGGTCAGGCATGTTTTTGTGGAAGATTGGAAACAAATGCTGCTTGTATGACAGTGATGCTTGCTTACAGTCATTACATGATGTCAAGACAAGGGTAGACACAACAAGCACATCCACACATATATACACATGATGAGACTTCTTTTATCACATTTTCAAAATCTTGAAGCTACAAGAAAGTACATGATTAATTTTAAAAAATGTGGACAAACAACAAGCTTTACATTTGGTAAGTTAATCTGAATGTTAAAGGGTTAAAACTCCAAATAAACTCACATCCACAATTATTATGAAATTTACATAAGATATTTGTAAAAAAAAACAAAAAAAATAATGAATTTAGGTGTCAGATTGTCATTTGAATTTTTCTGCTAACATGCTTTTATTTTCCCCTTTCAACTTTCTGTTTCAGACCATCACAGATTACTCGACTGCCCCAAGTATAGTGACTTTTGCACAAGATTTAATCCAGGGAGATCTTGCACAGCAGATGTTTATGTAAGTTATATTATCTTTATTAGTATTTAGCAGATGTAACAGAGTGACTCAAGGTCCAAGAGTTTTGTGCATTAGCACTTATCAAACTAGCTACAGGTTGAAGGGGAGTGGGTTTATATGGCTGGTGCAAATTGCATTTTCCTCTGGATTGTTCTAGATCAAATTTTAAATCATAACAATGTCACATGGATAGTTCATATTTTTCAAATAGTTTGCCTGTTATATTGTTCAATAAGTAAATACATATGTAATTCTCACCAGCTGTATAAACCATCAGCACTTCAACCTGTGACTAGTTAGATAAGTGCTAATGCATGAAACACTCAGGCCTTGAGTCACTCTGTTGCTTCTACTAAATCATCATCATCATCGTTTAACGTCCACTTTCCATGCTAGCATGGGTTGGACGATTTGACTGAGGACTAGTGAACCAAATGGCTACACCAGGCTCCAATCTGATTTGGCAGAGTTTCTACAGCTGGATGCCCTTCCTAATGCCAACCACTCCGAGAGTGCAGTGGGTGCTTTTATGTACCACCGGCACGAAGGCCAGTCAGGCAGTACTGGCAATGGCCACGCTCAAAATGGTGTATTTTACATGCCACCTGCACAAGAGCCAGTCCAGCGGCACTGGCAACGATCTCGCTTGAATGTCTTTTCATGTGCCAGGAAGACGACACTGGTAACAATCACGCTCAAATGGTGCTATTTACATGCCACCGGCACGGAAGCCACACAGCTACTCTGGCAATGATCACTATTTACATACTCATATTTTGAGTTCTATTTTTCTTGTTTGCATCACCATACCTGTAAGTTATACTAGTAAATCTATGATGGAGGCATAAAATGAGGGAGGAAAATCATAACAGCAGTATGTACTGAGAAATGTGTAAATGGACTTGATAGATTACTGGGTGACATCTTAAAGAAATCACATTATTGTTGGTGATACATCATTCTACAGCAGCTATATGACATGTTTTTGCGACTAAGTGACATGTGATGACGATTCACTCCCAAACTGAAATAGGCTCCCAGCCTCTGTATCATGAATCGTTATGTGAACCACTCCTAACGAAAGCCAGACCTTCCTTCAACCACTACATAAAAAGTATTAAGAAAAATATGCTATTTAGATATACTTTTATTTTTGTTGTTTACACTATTTTATTCTTCTTTATACTCTTATACATTCGAAGTTCACAAATTTCCATATTTAAATTATGAATCATATTCCTTTCGATAATATCAATATGATTACAAAACTTCTTTGTATCTTTGTAGATGATATTTTCTGTTTGGTTGACACTAATTTTCAAATTACTGGAGTCTGTTGCTCCACTCATAGCAACATATAACTGGCTGTGTGTAAACATCGGAGTGGGTAAAAATATACCTACACGACCTAAAGTCTGGCCCTGTACCTTGTTTGCTGTGAATGTGCAAGCAGAATCTTTAGGGTTGCAAAAAATCAAACTAAGATTTACCTCTCACTGTTCTATGCGAATAATGTCTGAATGTTCTGGAACCATGGGTTATTTTGATTGACAAAACAGACATGTAAACAACAGCTGCTTCAATTAGCCGTTTCGAATCCTGCTCAAGACTGACACACTTCAATGAGCACTATATAATCAGACACATTATATACTGACACACATCCCAAAAAATATCGTAACCATTGGTCCAGCTGTCTGGCCATGAAGAAGGAACAGACAAAGAGATGGACAGACAGATGAACATAACACCCACTATAGTAAGATAGCAAATCTGCCCATCTACAATGGGAAATAAAGGGATAGTATCACAAATCTAAACCTTCTAAATTCACGAACTATATGGAGGTGGAAATCCAGAGTTAATCCTTGTTGCCGGAATTTTAACAAAAGAAATCAAAGCTGATTTATTAATACAAAGCTCAATATCCACAAAATAATCATACTTTTCACTTTTTTTTTTTTTTTTCTAAAATCTTCCTGAATATCTCCTTTGTAATCCCGAAAAACATCATGACCATTGGTCCAGCCATTTGACCGAGAAGTGGGAACAGACAGACAAACGGACATAACGCCTATTATAGTAAGATTACAAATGTGAGCAAACGAGAGATATAGGTAGAAGCAATGTGCCTGGGTAGTAAATTGTTTATTAGCTGCTCATTAAATATAAAGTGTTGGATTACCAGCTCATTGAACTACTAGTCGTCATCCATTATTTAACATCCATATTCCATGCTAGCATGGAATATGGACATTCAACAGGCTATAGACATTCCACTAGCTTGAGGGCTGTGTTGGTCTCCAGTTATCTGTTTTGGTATGGTTTCCATGACTGGATGCCTTTCCTAATACCAGCTACTTTACAGAATGTACTGGATGCTTTTTTTTTTTTTTTTTTTTTTTTTTTTGTAGATCTGGTGCTAGTAATGTCACCAAGTAACTTGCAACACAAGACTCTTTGAGGGTGGCAGGTGTAGAGTGAGGGCAGTGGCTTTGTGTCATGTATGGTAGAAAGACAAGCATAGATGTCTTGCTGTAGAGGAAATATATGGTTACCTCATGGTGGTCACACTCATTTGCAGCTACCATTTGATATGAACAAAAGGAGACACTAACACATTCATGTGCACATACTCGTATATGAAGCCATGATAGATCGTTGACCAAGGACTATTCAATTTTATTTCTCCGTGTTTTTCTCCTTGTTTTCTCCGTATTCTTTCTGTTGAAGAGCGTAGCTCGAAACGTCAAAGACTTTCTGTATTCCCGAGCGTCAACCTATTACATCCTTTTGTTGTTTACACCACCTGTCCTCGTCTGTTGTTGTTTTTTTTCGTACATTCTTCCATATATATATATATATATCATCATCATCATCATCGTTTAACATCCGCTTTCCATGCTAGCATGGGTTGGACGATTTGACTGGGGACTGGCGAACCAGATGGCTACACCAGACTCCAATCTGATCTGGCAGAGTTTCTAC
>NC_068985.1:55943425-55944139 GCF_001194135.2 Octopus bimaculoides | reverse complement strand
ATATATATATATATATACATACATACATATGATGGGTTTCTTTCATTTTCAACTAAATCCATTTACAAGCCATAGTAGATGATACTTGCCTTGGATGCTATGCAGTGGTACTGAACCCAAAACCATGTGCTTAGGAAGCAAATTTCTTAACCACATTGCCACATCTGTGTTTTCTTTATATTTTTTGTCTTAGCAGATGTTTGGGTAATTTGGGGCAGTTATTCCTTGTTAAGAATCCATGAAAATTTTTGATATTTGAAATGTCAAAACGTTTTACATTTTAGGCTAACACAGAAGATCCATAAGAAACTATCTACTAGTCGTTATGGGAATGAGGGCAGTGAGTTTCCAGAACCTCCCGGTTCCCACTTGAAGCCAACATGTCCTGCTTTGGAGTTTGTCAAAAGTGTTCTAACGGTATGTTTAACATAACACAGATATGCTGTAGATGTTGTTACTGCTGTTTTTAATGTGCTCTTTTTCAAATGTATAATTTAAACTGGTTACTAACAATATTCAAACCCTAAAAATTAATGTTTTAATTTAAATAAATGAAGAGTTTGGTAGATGTGTGTCTCTATTCTATTCTCAGTACTTATTAATAAAAACATCATAGTATTGTTAATTTGAATTTTCAAACCAAATGATGACATCTTTCTTAAGTTAAATTAATTGTTTGCTTACATATTTCTGCAATATATATATATATATATA
>NC_068985.1:55925355-55943339 GCF_001194135.2 Octopus bimaculoides | reverse complement strand
TGTTATGTTACAGGTGTTGTCATTGGATACTAATGTAACACTTCAAGCCACCAAATTAAAAAGGGACCTTCTCCGACTTATAGGATATGGGGAATTCTCTCCCGATGCTGTCTTTAAAGATCCTTGTTTATCTTTTATTCTTCCAGAGGTAAATATTTTTTCACAATGTTTAAACTTATGTGGCAGATTCATTGCATACATACATACATGCATGCATGATCATATTTCTCTCATTCGACACAGCAGTTATGGGCTAGAATGAGGCCTTGTAGCAGGCCCTACTCCAGATGATTGGAGAAGACCTCCAGAGGCTTGACATTACCTTGGAGGATGCAGAGGGGCTGGCATAGGATTGCCAGTGAGAGAGCACTGGTGGACCCAGTCAGCTCTCTGCATGATAATGGTGATGATGAACTCTTACTGCTAATTACTTCATTACATCTGGCATATGATATCTTCCAGTCAGCTTTCTTATGATCCTACTATACCTCTTTTTCCTTTATAGCTTACATTGAGCATCACTCTATGGCATTCCTAGCTACTCCCTTTTTCACACTGAGCAGGTCATTTCCCAGATGACAGCAGAGTTCTGTCTTTTTTCTTACTAAAACTCTAATTTACTTAATGATCTCTCTATTCTAAGCTTTACTTCTATATTTGAATTTGGATTGCTTTGACTGACTCACTTGTGAGAACTTAGTCTTCAGCATGCAGGAGTTGCCGTGATAACTGGTCTAAACTTTTCTCTCTGTCTTCAGATAATCATCATCAACACACACATTGTGACTGTGTGGTTAAGAAGCTTGCATGGTTTGGGCCACTGCTCAAGTTCTAGAATCTTACAGGTGACTGTAATGTGTGTAGTGTAGTATTGTAATACATACATGTGCATATATTGGGTCATCCCAAAATAATGCAGTTTTTTCAATTGCATGAACTAAAAGTCAAAGGGGGACAGGATAAACTACCTGCATCAACTTGCTATAAAAGCAGGTACTAATTTTAACTTATTCTTAGTGCAAGTTTTGAAGAGTGCAGTTCGATTTTAACAGTTATTTTTTCCAACCTATTATGGAAGTGACAAAGTAGCATATTTGGCATGTTTCGCTTTATGAGTTCAATAAAGGCAGCAACGAAAAGGAAAGTGTGAGGAATATTAATGCAGTATATAGGGATCAAACAATAAGCGTAAGCCAGTGTCATCAGTGGTTCCAGAAATTCTGAGCCAGAAACCACAGCCTAGAAGACAAGCCTCATCCTGGAAGATCTGTAGAGTTCAATGAGGATGTCCTGCAAATCCTATCATAACTGTTGGGGAACTAGCAGAGAAGCTTGGATTTGATCATTCAACCATTCATTGACACCATCAGAAAAGTCAGCAAATTGGGTCAATGGGTTCCTCACAAACTTTCTTAGTCTAATCGCATGCAGAGAGTGAATGTGTGCTCTTCTTTGCTATCATGTCTCTCGAATGAACCTTTTTTGGACCAAATAGTGACTGGTGACAAGAAATGGGTTCTCTATAAAAATGTCAAGTGCCAAAGACAGTGGGTAGGGAAAGGGGACACACTGTTACCCCAGGCTCAAAGTCTTCACCTACCTAAGGTGTTGTTATCTATTTGGTGGGACATGAAAGGTTTAGTCCACTATGAACTTTTGAACCCAAACCAAACGATAACAAAGGAGATCTACTAAGAGCAGCTTAAGTCAGCACTAGAAGAAAAACAACCATCTTTGGTTTCAAGACGAAAGGTGTTTTTCCATAAGAATAATGCTCGGCCACATACAGCAAGGATGACATTCCAAAGGCTGGAGCAGTTTGAATGGGAAATGATGCCCCACCCACCATATTCACTGGACATTGCCCCATCTGATTATTGTTTATTCTGCAGTCTTCAAAATCATTTGGACAGAAAAAATATGAATTCTGTAGATGAGGTCAGAACAGTACTGGAAGAGTATTTTTCATCACAGACAAGTGAATTTTGTAAGAGGGACCTTGCAAGTCTACCAGATAGATGGAAGGGCATTGTAGAAAATGAAGGAGAGATTATTTTAGATTTTAAAAAAACCTTATCTTAATTTTGAAAAATAAAAGAAGTATAAAAAAAATCACATTATTTATGTGATAACCCAATATATCTATACATGTTGTTTTGTATAGTTATTGTCTTATCATCTTGTAACATTTCTTTGATAAACACATGGATGGTAGTTAAATATCAAATTAATTCCTGCAATTCTTTCCTGACAGGTTATCTGCAAGACATGTAATCACATTCGAGACTTAGATCTTTGTCGAGATCCTTATTTGAACCGAGAGACTCTGGGGTAAGCCACTGATGTAGTTTCCTTTCTTTGTCACATTTCAGTTTTTGTTGTTGTTGTTGTTGGGTAGGACAGGGATTAATCCAAAACAATGTGAATAAATAAGCAGTACATTTGACAACGCTAAGAGATTAAATCGGCCATATCCAGCCCAAATATTCAAATTGTTTTATCTTCAAACAATACAGAGCTGGCTTCTCATACCTTCCCTGTTATGTCATTCCAAAAGTAAACAATCACATTGTTGAAATCTTGAAACTATGATATAATGCTTGATTAATTCAAAACAAAGTGAATAAATAAGCATTATATTTGATAGAGTAATCTGAATGCTAAAAGATTAATGATTCATACTCTGTTTTGTTCATTAACTGTATCTTGTAATATTTTTTTTTTCTGTCTTTCCCATTTGTTGTTCCACAGTGCTACATGGTCATGTATCCAATGTCACACTGATTACGACACAGCTGAGATAGAACACAGTCTAGTTGAGGTTATTAACCGCAAGTCTCTTGCCTATACCCTGCAGGATACCAGATGTGTGAAGTGTAAATTGGTAAGGAAGCCTTTCAGTTTTCTCAAAACTACATTTCTAGTCTTTCTTGTGACAAGGACAGTGACAACAACAACTACTACTACTACTGTTGTTGTTTGGTATGCTTCCTCGACCCAGATCTATCCAGATGGGGCAGACCTATCAAGATTTGATGTTAATTTTTGTTCCAAACACTAACTTAAGCCTTTAGTATTTAAACCAGCCATCATTATCATCATCATCGTTTAATGTCTGCCTTCCATGCTGACATGGGTATCCATCCCAAATACCTGTTTTATGTTCAAACAGACCAGATCTGGCCTCTCCCACTCACCCTACAGTGTCATTGTGAAATATAAACAATCACATCAGTGAAATCTCAAAGCTATGAAATAATGCATGATCAGTTCAGAACTATGCAAATAAGTAAGTATTACATTTGACAGAGTAATCTGAACACAAAAGGGTTACCTTAATAAATTCATTATTTTCAAAATTAATTGAAACATCTGTCTTCAAAACTCAGCCTTTTAACTGCCAAATTAAATTTCTTGGTTATTCCAGTAATGATATTAAATATCTAACCCCCCCCCCCCAAAAAAAAAGATCTGGTATTTTCTGCAAGTCATGTTACCTCAGTAAACTTCACATATCTCACCAGAAAATAGTTTTAAACATGACATTGTCATCTCCTTCATAAGATTCAGATCTTATGATCAACCTGCACCATGCCTTTCCATGTCTTCAGTTTCCTTACCTGTAGGATCATTTGGCACTTCTTTGCTCAACTGTCACCCTCTGTAGGCATCACATATTCATACCAGTTTTCTCTCATGCACATAATTGCTGATTATGCTTATACTCTGCCTTCATACATCATCTACATTCAGTGCCCAAATTTTCTTGCCATGTAACTTTTTACTTTGAACACAGGCCTCGTACAATCTACCCCTTACTTGGACAGAGAAACCTTTGTTCAATGCCATGTAAAAAACACTTGTGTCAGTGTTACGTTAAAGTACTTGTGTGGCGCCGTGTTAAAAGCACCCAGCACATGCTGTAAAGTGGTTGGTAGTAGGAAGGGCATTCAGCTGTAGAAACCAAGTCAAATCAGACAAGAACCTGGTGCAGCCTTCCAGCTTACCAGCTCCAGTCAAACTGTCCAACCCATGCCAGTTTGGAAAACAGACGTTAAAAGATGAGATGATGAAAGGCAGTGTATTTCAACAGAAATATCGTAACAAAAGGATTAAAATCTTGCTCTGGCTAGTTAACCCTTAAACCTAAGTATCTGAAGTTTTAAATGTGACTGAGAGTAGTTCTTCCTGTTGCTATTAGGAGTAAATGCTGCAAGGGGAAGATGTAAGTGACAACTATTCATAGCTATCCAATATGACAAATAATGTCACACATTTTATCTGTCTGTCTGTCTTCCATGTCTAACAGTTTCTAAATATTATTTATTTCTACAGATCAAAAATAACAACATGCAGAATTACTGCTCGTGTGCATCTAGTTTTGAAAATGTCATTTCCCGAGATGCATTTCTATCTACCATGAAGACCTTCTATGGAATTGCTCAGTGAGTACACGTTTCAATTAACCTTTTAATTTTAGGTGCGTGTGTATGTGTATATAGATATATTGAGTTGGTGCATAATTATTGCGGCTTTTTTTCACATTTTATTCAACAAAACCATTTTTAAATGATGGTCTGACTATCTGCCAAGCAAATGGGAAGCAGTAATTGAAGTAGATGGTGAATATACTCCGGAATAATCATTTAGACATGTTTTTGTTACATGTTGTTATTGTTTTTGTTGAATAAAATTTGTTGAAAAAAAGCCGCAATAATTATGCACCAACCCTATAGATAGACCCAGGTGTAGCTGTGTGGCTGAGAAGCTTGCTTTCCAACCATGTGATCTTGAGCTCAGTCCTACTGTATGGCACTTCAGCTAAGTGTCTTCTGCTATAGCCCAGAGTTAACCAAAGGCTTGAGGGTAAATTTGGTAGATGGAAACTGAAAGAAGCCTATTATAAATATGTCTGTATATATACATATATAGATGAGTGTGTATATATGTCAGGTCATACTTAGTGGAGGTGCAATGGCCCAGTGGTTAGGGCAGCAGACTCGCGGTTTTGATTCCCAGACCGGGCGTTGTGAGTGTTTATTGAGCAAAAACACCTAAAGCCCTTCGAGGCTCCGGCAGGGGATGGTGGCGAACCCTGCTGCACTCTTTCACCACAACTTTCTCTCACTCTTACTTCCTGTTTCTGTTGTGCCTGTAATTCAAAGAGTCAGCCTTGTCACACTGTGTCACGCTGAATATCCCCGAGAACTACGTTAAGGGTACACGTGCCCGTGGAGTGCTCAGCCACTTGCATGTTAATTTCACGAGCAGGCTGTTCCGTTGATCGGATCAACTGGAACCCTCGACGTCGTAAGCGACGGAGTGCCAACAACAACAACTTAGTGCTACTGGTAACATGTAATCCAGTACAACCTGTCACATGGTGGGCCATCAGTGACTAAGCTTGTGTGCTAACTAGGGTAGTTTTCATTAGACATCCTAGGGGATGGGAATCAAAATCTATCAAAGGGCAGATGAATTCAGTAGAGTCAATGACTACCCAACAGCTGAAAGAAGGCCGTCATTCATATATGTGTGTGTGCATTTGTGTCTCCTTTTCTTGACATCATCATCATCATCATCGTCGTCGTTAAACGTCCGCTTTCCATGCTGGCATGGGTGATGCACCATGCTCAATCTGGTCTGGCAAAGTTTCTACAGCTGGATGCCCTTCCTAACGCCAACCACTCCGAGAGTGTAGTGGGTGCTTTTACATACCACCGGCACAAGGGCCAGTCAGGCGGTTCTAGCAATGACCACATTCAAAAGATGTTTTTTACGTGCTGCCTACACAGGAGCCAGTCCGGCAGCACTGGCAGCGACCACACTCAAATGTTGTTTTTCATGTACCACCAGCCCATGTGCTGGTAAGGTGACGCTGGCAACGATCACACTCGAATGGTGCTTTTTACATGCCATCGGCATAGGAGCCAATCAGGCGGTACTGTCATTGGCCACGTCAGCGATTTTGATTTGATTTCACTTGCCTCAATGGCTCCTTGCAAGAAAATGTTTATTGTCCAATGAATGAGGGGTACTCATAAGTGGGCTGGTTACACCCCATGCTCAGATGTGTTTTTAATGTTCCATTTGCACGAGTGCCAATCAGGTGTCGTCAGCGATTTTGATTTTACTTGCCTCAATAGGTCTTCGCAAGCAAAGTTTAGTGTCCAATGAATGAGGGGTACTCATAAGTGGGCTGGTTACACCCACTGGCATAGGCCACGGGCTATGGTCTCACTTGGCTTGTCAGGTCTTCTCAAGCACAGCATATCTCCAAAGGTCTCGGTCACTAGTCATTGCCTCGTAAGGCCCAATGTTCAAAGGTCATGCTTCACCACCTCATCCAAGGTCTTCCTGAGTCTACTTCTTCCACAGGTTCCCTCAACTGCTAGGGTGTGACACTTTTCGGCACAGCTGTCCTCATTCATTTGCAACATGTGACCATACCAGCGCAGTCGTCTCTCTTGCACACTACATCTGATGCTTCTTAAATCCAAGCATGTTAGATTGCCAAAGGTCTTGGTCACTTGTTACTGCCTCTGTGAGGCCCAAATTTCAAAGGGTGCTTTTTACGTGCCACCGGTATGGGTGCCAGTTACATGACATTGGCATCAGTCACAACTACAATTTTTCTTTTCTTTTTTGCACTTGATCAATCATCCAGTACTTATCAACTTGGTCAGTTGGTCAGTGCTGTTCAAGTTAATCATCCATAGTCTCATCACACTTGGTGGTGGCAGTATGCAACTTTCTAGTTTAGAGAAACAGAGGCTGTTGTAGCTGTGGTACAAGAGGCAAAGAGAGGAAACAGCATGTCTGTGAGTTAGTGGTTGTGGTCTCTAAACTAGTACAGCTTGTATCTTCTCAATGTCATCATCACCATTTAACATCTGTTTCTATGCTGGTGTGGATTGGACAGTTTGACTGGAGCTGGTGATGCCAGGGGCTGCACCAGGCTCCAATGTTTGTTCTGGCATCGTTTCTATGGCTGGTTGCCCTTCCCAACACCAACACTTTCCATAAACTGTACTGGGTGCTTTTTATGTGGCACCAACACCAGTGTTTTTAATATGACACCAGCACGAGTGCTTTTTATGTGGCAGCAGCACTGGTATCGGTTCTGCTGTGGTGCATGGCTCTTCTTGAGTACAGCAATGTACTAGATATCTCAGTCCTAAGTCATCTCATTTGTAAAGCTCAGTGTCTTGAGATTGGCCTTCAATACTTCTTCCCATGTTGTCTTGGGGCTTCCTCTAAACCTAAATTTATAACAACAGAGAAGAAATATGTAAATAATGACAGAAAAAAATGTCAACCATTTTTATATAATTCATACAAATCTAATTGGTTTTCCTTTCTTTATTAATTGCAGACATTATAATATGCAGCTGCTTCTAGAAACAGTTACATGGATCCTGAAGATGAATGATTCTTTGAACAGCTAATTCAGTATTCACGATGAAGTCTGAGAGAGAGAAAGAGAGAAGTGTGAGAGGAGGATATGCATTCTAAGAATCATTTATTTCATTATTTATTTTGGCTTCTGAGATCTGTTATTTAGAACTTTTCTTTCAATGTTTTGGCATAGAATGTGCTGTCTCTATTTCTAAGATTCAAAAGATTGGATTGATTTTTTTTTTTTATATAAATGTTTTCTGAGTGAATGTGAAATGACAAATTGTACAATGCCTCTTGCATGTGTGTGTTGTATTGACACACATATGTTTATGTTAATATTTACATTCTGCACTTAGCTGAGCTATGGATGGTGTGGTATTGTTTTTCATTAACAACAAATTGTTAGTATTTTCCAAGGTGAGTTGAATGAAAAGGCTCTTTCTTGAAAAACAGGTACAGGTTAATGAGAAAAACCTCCAGCTGTAAAAACAACACCTCAGTAATATGTATTTATTCAACCTATGCTGGTATTAAAAATAAATGAAAACAGACGAATATAAAAAAAAAGGCAAATTAAATAGAAGTCAAATTGATGACATGGAAAAAATACCAAAGTGGATAAAACTTTTTGTGTAGTTTGATATCATATTGTCCTGGGTTCATATCTTGCTAAACTTAACTTAGCCTATCAATCCTCGAGTACTAATAGGAATGTCAGTAATTGTAATGGACGAGGATTGATTAAGTCTATTATATATCTTCTCCTGATTAAGTAGCCTTGTGCTACTTAATCAGCTGAAACCATTAATATTCATTTGATGGGTAAAGCAGTGAGCTGGCAAAATCATTAGCACTTCAAGCAAAAGGCTTAACTGCATTTCGTCTGTGGATTCAAATACCGCCAAGATCAATAAAGTACCAGTTGAGCACTGGGGTCAATGTAATTGACTTAGCCTCTATCCTTGAATTGCTGGCCTTGTGCCCAAATTTGAAACCAATATTATTTTGATGATCACTATGGAATTAAACTATCAGCTCCTGCTGTACAAAGCTGCCAATCCCTTTAACAGAAGTCAATGCAGTTGAACATATTCACTCGTCTACCAAACAATGATGCCATATGTTGCTTTAGAGTCCTCTTGTTAGAGTAGAGCTTTCTCCAATGTCTGATCTCTATCATTACTGTCACATCTTTGATGTCATAGTAGAGCTGTATGACAACCTCCATCACTACTGTCTCAGCTCCATACCTCTACAGCTCTTTAACCTCCATCTCTATAACACAGCTCTGCAATATCTCTACAATACACTCTTATGTATACCTTAAAGATTGAGAGAAATCCTGTCAGATACACTATAGCAATATTTAGAATAATTCACCATTATTTCTTTGAACTAATGTCTGTAGAACTCTAATGTTTAGGAACTGACGTCAGGAATTGTGGTTATGTTCCATTATGTTTTTTATCAAAAATATATCCGAGCATTTGAGAATTGTAAATAATATTCTTAAGCTGTTTGAAGAAATCACTTTGTTTATAACTTGTAAATAAAACAAATTTATTGAAAATGTAATTTTAAAATTATCATTTTTGTCTTATTTGATAAATGTCATTGATTCGTGTTTACAAATTTTGATGCTACATGTTAGTGAGCCATGGTCACAATGCAGAGGATAGGCAAAAGTTGGGGAAGGGGGAACAAAGTAAGCCTGAGCCACTGATGTATAAAATCAGTGTGCATGATGATGTAGTACAAATGAGCTGAGAGAAAAACTGGATGTAAAATAAATCAGTTGTAATGCAAGAACAATGGCTATGTAATGCATATGGATTATGACAAGTGAAGAAGTACCAGAAGATTCATCTAGAAGGAACCTATGGAGGGGAGGTGAAGGCTAATCTCTGGAAGCTGAAGCTCACAATGGAATGCAAGTGATGAGATGCTATGGTAAACGTAAAGCTAAAGGATTTATGGATTAAAGTAAATGTGGTAAAGGATATATGGATTAAGGTAAATGTAGTAAAGGATATGTGGATTACAGTAAAGGATACATATATTAAGGTTAATACAGTAAAGTATGCATAGATTAAGATATTTACAGTAAAAGATATATAAAGGGTTTAAAAGTCAGTGTAATAAAGTCTCAGTGAAGGTAATGATATTTATAAGTTATACTTAACAACTGTCATGTCTATTATACCAAACAATTTCAATCCAGTTCTATATTTAAGAGATGAGGAATTATGTACATTATTTACATTTGATGGATATTTGTCCTCATCTTGTTTGTTGTTAACACAACGTTTCGGCTGATATACCCTTCAGGTGTCTTGGGGAAATTTCGAACCTTGGTTCTCATTCCTAAGGTATTTTTCGATATTATTATTATTCAAGTCACTGCCTGGAATCGAACTTGGATTCTTGGGGTTAAGAGCGCGGGCTACTAACCCCAAGATTTCGAGTTCGATTCCAGGCAGTGACCTGAATAATAATAATAATAATATCGAAAAATACCTTAGGAATGAGAACCCAGGTTCGAATTTTCCCCAAGCCACTTGAAGGCTGGAGGGGGTATATCAGCTTAAACGTTGTGTTAACAGACAAGATATCCGTCAAATGTAAATAATTTCAATCTATTTGAAGTTTGGAGTTCTCTCCCTTGTCTAGCCAATTTTCATAAAGGCTAGTGAAAGTTCTTTTTGTCTCACTGCATTTAATTTTAAGTACAATTGAATTTAATGTTTTGTTGTTTTTTTTAATTGGGACATCACAGTAACTTGGTAAGCTTTCAACTTTGATGAAATAACAATAAATTATTAACTAAAAATTAACTCATATTATGCAATAATAACACTGTAACACGATTTTTATCCTTGGGTAGTAACATTTTCCTATTTGCTTACCCATAGAAAGTATGAAAAATGGCTAATATTTCCTTCAAACTTTGCTTTTATAACATTTATTCAAACCTCAAAGAATCCCTCTCAACGCATGGTTGTGATGCCCTCTCATTACCCCTGCTCGTGATCAGAGATACACATATTGTCAGTCGACAAGCAAGTCTGTGGTATTGAGCAGAATATTTGCTATAATATTTCTGTTTCAACAACTCAGCATTGAATCTGTCTGAAATGTAATGGAAAATAGCTCAGTTTCAAAACATTGATGTCCACAAAAGCAAAGTTTGAAGTGAATAGTAGTTGTTTCCTTTGATTTCTAGATAGAAACAAATGATTGATTAATTAGTTGGTTAGATATTTAACCAATTAACTAACAAGAAAGAAATTATATTGAACCACCATGTGTGTTTATTATTATTGACATAAACTCTTCAAGTAAGATTTTTTTTTACCCCTCTTAATTACTTGGATAATCACAGTTTTGAAGTGTTTTAACTATTATACATGGTCTGATCAATAAGTATCCAGACTGTTGCTATAGTAACGAAGCTAAAGCATGCAGTGTGAAGCTGCTTGGTACAGATTGACCTTAAATTTTGCTGTTCATGCTCACTTTTGCTGTTTACAGAAGTGCTTGGAAGGAAGGTGTGTAATGTAATGTGACTTAAACCAATAGGTTGTCTATAAAGTGGCTTGAAAAACCACAAATTTGAAGACACCTTGGTCAGCAGTCATATTAATGTTACCAGAAGTGATATTCAAACAACACCTTGTTCTTTCTTGTACATAGAGAGTGACAGGGAGACAGGAGGTAAAGGGACAGTTATATCTTATTATTTTTATAATTTTTGCTTGCTAGGTTTGAAGAAAGGGACAGTACTCACAGCTTATGCAGGCTCTCCTAGACCAGTGGGTTTGACACCATCAATGTTCCTCTTAAAATTTTGCAAGTAAACACTGTGCAGGTAGAACATAAATAGGATGTGAAATCAAGAGATCTGACATTCTGGGGGTATTGGTGAGTGTGGGGTGGTGAAACAGTACAGAGGTGATGAGAGGAAGAGAAAAGTAAATAGGGAATTCATAGGTGTGGGATCTGGGCTGGAGTATTTCAAGGCTCCAGATTGGAGATAAGAAAAAATCTGGAAAAAATATATACATTGTGAAGAGAAGAATTATGAGGGAATTTCCGAGAGTATAGAATAGCGAGGACACATAGTATTAGGGAAGTAGTCATGTCATGGATTCTCCATTGGTCTCGACGATGAGCATTCAGTTGTTCAACCAACTGGATTCCTACTGGTGAAATGAGGAGAATCGAATACAGTATTGGGCTGGTAATTTATTAATCGAAGCACAAGGTATTTTGTCCAGCACTCTACTGACTCGGTTGATTGATCACTAAATAGGGAATACAGAATTATGGAAAATATGGGTTTGTGGAGATTATAAATTTATGTTTACATAGCATAGAATTACTTGTAGTATTTTTTTCCCCGGCACTGTGCTCTGAATTCAAATCCCGTCAAGGCCACCTTTGCCTTTCATCTCTCCGAGATCAATAATTAAAATGTCGCTCAAAAACTGGGAACGGTTTCTCCTTAGTGGACACGTTGAAAAATAAACAATATTGATTTTTTTTTAAATCAATATAAGTAATAAAAGAATGGAAAAGTGTTATGCCCATTAGAAATTATTAAACTGTTATTTAATCGCAGCTGCGATCGACATTTTTTCTACAGTATTTTCTTTATGGAGCACTGTATTAAGGTATACGTTATTTCTAAAAGCGAAGAGTAATGAGCCGTTACCATGACAACAGAGGAGCACAACAAGAAACAAGGGAGACAAGTGTTATACTGTTTCATGATTTCTGCTTAGGTTTAGATATTAATTAAACAGACAAATGTTGATATCCTGTTCTAATCTATTCGCTAAAAGGATTTTATTTGTAAAATCCTTTTAGTGAATTTGAGAAAAACTACCGAAAGTACTCTTTGACTTGCCGTAAAGTTAGACATTTCATTTCTATTTCCTTATATTTTATTTATTTAGCATACCAGGTAGGTTTTCGGGACTTACACCAGGACAGAGGATAGGAATTAGCAGAGTTATTGAGAGCGAGATATATAAACTAACGACTCTTTAAATCGAGCATCAACATTTTATTTAACGATGCCATTGTCATTCTTCACTAAAAGTTTTGTTTCTAAGAATACAGCGAAGGCTGACAATGGGGTAAGGTCATCTCGACGGAAAAGGCGCTTAATCTCCAGATCTCAGGTAAATAAGCAACCAGTTTATTTTCTTAACTTCTGTTTCTTCATCACCACTATCAACCTCAACCTAAATATGTTTCTTTAGATGTCTTACTCATTTTTAATTTGTATCAATTAGTCCTGGGTAAGGTGAACGTATCTAGTTTTTCCATACTCTTCTCGGAGATGATGGGGATGTTAAATGAGTGAAGTCAGAAAAATTTGAAGCTAATATCATCGATAGATTAACGGATTCGTTATAACTATTTCCATTTACGGCTATTTAAATTCGAGTTCGAATTTTCCCAAGGTTAACTTTGTTGTCTTGGGTCAATAAAATTGATACCAGTTAACTACACAGTTACAAATCCCCAAATGTGTGGTCTTGTACCCAAGTTAGACTGTTAGAGATCAATAATTTTGAATTACTGATGGTCTGAGGAAAATGAACTAAAATAGAAACTCATCTTAAATAATGTTCTGACAAAGAAATATTATAAAAGTATTTTATGCAGTTAATATCGAAACAAAAACGTAAAGAAAACGAAGTTATTTTTTAGCTTAACATATTTTTCTAAACAGTTTTATATTCATGGTTAGAATTTTTTTTTTTTTTTTTTTTTTTTTTTTTTTTTTTTTTTGCTTGTTTTCATTTTATCTTCAAATTTAGATGTTAACATGAGTTTTTAAGTCATTCTGTGTTTATACCTAAAATACTTAAATGCGTGGAGGCGCAATGGCCCAGTGGTTAGGGCAGCGGACTCGCGGTTTCGATTCCCAGACCGGGCGTCGTGAGTGTTTATTGAGCGAAAACACCTAAAGCTCCACGAGGCTCCGGCAGGGGATGGTGGCAAACCCTGCTGTACTCTTCCACCACAACTTTCTCTCACTCTTACTTCCTGCTTCTGTTGTGCCTGTAATTCAAAGGGTCAGCCTTGTCACACTGTGTCACGCTGAATATCCCCGTGAACTACGTGTCTGTGGAGTGCTCAGCAACTTGCACGTTAATTTCACGAGCAGGCTGTTCCGTTAATCGGATCAACTGGAGTGCCAGCAACAAAATACTTAAATGCAATTGCCAATATAACCCGTCGTTAAAATGTATTCTAAAAATGCTTTCCGGCATTTGTTCCGAGTTCTCTATATCATGAGCTCAAATCTCGCCAAGGTAAACTTTGACTTTCATCTTTCTCCGATGAGTTGTAATGCACCTGAGCACTGTATACGATAAGCTTATGTTACTCTTGAGCTAAATTCCCGCCGTCAACTTTGCTCTTCAACCTTTCGGAGTCGATAAAATAAGTATCAGTTAAGCTATAGGATCGATGTAATCGACTAACCCTCTCCCTCTAAAATTGCGTGACTCGTACCGGCGAGCCGGAAGAAACGTTTGCACGCCGGACAAAATGCTTCACAGCATTTCTTCCAGTTTTACCTTATGAGTTCAAATTCCGGCGAGGTTGTTTTTGCCTTTCGGGATGGATAAACTAAGTACCGATCATAGTTTTGTTGCCACGTTGCGTCTCCACCGTTCGAGCCCATCGGACGGCTTTAGTTCCCTCATGTATTAGCGCACGGGCCTTAGCTCTGACAACACAACCTTTGTGTTTCGCCTCAAAGAAATGGTCAAGAGCCATTCTCGCCGCTAACACTAATCGCCTTTTCTAGTTTACGCACTAGTTCTCTCTCTAATTTATTACTTTCCATTAATAACTCTTAGCTAAACTCTATCGATTCTGCACTAATCGCCCTCTTCGGGGCTATCCGACACCGGTTGTTGACGATTTCCCCCGTTATCTGCCACTTAACTAGTTCGCTAATCTGGTCCCTGTAGTCCTTGCGTGCCGGAAAGGACGTGTTGAACTTCCAGTAACCGGATCCCTGTCTACGCGCCTTATCTAAATCGACTGTGCTGATCACAAATTTGTGGTCTGTGTAACCGACCAATTTGAATCGTGGTCACCTATGCTATCCTTATCCACTGACCTAACAAATACTCTATCTAGATACGATCTGGATGACCCAATGTGATTGCTCTATGCCCACACTGGCACATCAGGGAAATCCAACTGATACCTGTCAGAGAGCAGGAAGTTTCTGAGCAGGTTTTCGAGGCTTTTACACCCACTTCTTCTATGTACAAGACCCATACAGTCCTTCTGCACGTCCAAAATACTATTCCAGCCCCCCACTTGTACTAAAGTACGAGACGTTCCCAGGAATGTTTCTAGATGCCTGAAGAAATCTGGCCTCTCAGCCCCTGTCGGAGCATACACGGCCACCAATCTAAAGGTTCCACCTTCACCGCCATTCACATCTAGGACTGCCAACCTATCGTCCGGTTCCATGAAGATTGCCCTTACTTTGAGACCTAAAGATTTTCAGAATAACACTGCTACACTGCTACCCGCTCCCAACAGACCATAAGACGAGAATACCTCGTAGTCTTCGAAAATGGATGCAAGAGCATGTTTCCCGGCAATTCTCGTCTCATTAATAGCTGTCACATCTAAATTTAGGGACCTGAGATCGTTGAGCAGGTAACCCTCCTTCGAAATTGAACCCATGCCCCGAACATTATTTACACAGGCAGCTCTAAGTGTAGTCATTTAACTTAGAGGGTAAAAATGGAGTTACATACCTTGGTCTTCAGGGATGACTGTTGACATAGTCTTCTTTTTGATCGAGGGAGGAGTGGGGAGGGTTTTTCTAGGAGGTTTTTTTTTTGCGGGGGTGGGTAGTACTTACTAAACCCTCGAATGTCCTTGGGAATTTCTGTTTCAAATCCAGATACATATCCGTATCTGTTCAGATTAACATCCTGTCCGGTGGAATTTTCGGGAGGAGTTCCGCAAAACCTTCTCCACTTGTTGCAATGTTTTTGTTAATAATTATTGGGTTGGCAACTAAGTTCCCGCCATTCTTTTTAATTTTGGAATTTACTGCGTTTTTAAATTTTAGAATCTATTTTTTTCGAGAATTCTAGTTTTGAATCATTTTGGATTTTTTTTTTTTTTTCTAGTTAATTTTAGTTAATTTTTGTTTATTTTCAGATCATTAAAATGGTATGTCAAGTGTAGCAAACTCATAAGAGGCTGAGAGAGAACATAGGTTCGTTTGCCCGAACAGGAGAAATTGTTGATTTCTCATTGGTTAAAAATCACTGCCCATATACGAATTCTAAACTTTCGTTAAAAAAATCTTTCACGAAGTACGGTTCTTAGAATTCGTGTATGAGCAGTTATAAAAACCCTGATTTTTGGGGAATTATTCAGTGATCGTTGATTGTCACTCAAATCCACGATACCCACTCTCCAGTGATCGTTGGTTTTCACTCAAATCCACGACACTCACTCTTTTGAGTATTGGCTAATCTTTATGTCATGTTTATTACTCAAATCCAACAAGATTGAATTGTTGTGAACGTTAGTACAGATTTTAAGTTATAATAATTACGACAAAATGTTAACTTTCCATTAATACTTATATACGTAAATAAACTAATGTAGAAATTATTTTCTTTTACTTCACGTTCTTTCAACTTGTTAAATTTATTTCTGTATTTATGAAACTGTCTACTTTTTTTATGTAACGGTTAAAAGAATACGAATCCATATCTTCAACATACATGCACGCATAAAACGCACGTTCAGCGTCTTGATGTGTATAATTCATTATAACATTTACGCAGCCTGAATTAAGAGTTATGCATGGTGATAAATACTTATAATTAAGTTATAAGTGACGAGTTTACCATCATAGCTTCTTACTTAAGATATAATAATATTTATTATATCTTACAAACCAAAAGCATTGTAAATAAGATACAGTACTCACCTCCGTCCGTCACACAAGTTAAAGAAAAACGAGCATTTTTAACACCTCCTTCGTTTTGCTTTTAATCAAGGTTCTAAGGCCGTAAAAGCTGCTCATGACATTTGTGCTGTGTATGGGGAGAGTGCCATTGCTGAAAGAACCGCTCGTGATTGGTATGCCAAGTTCAAAAATGGAAGTGTTTACCTCATAGACGCACCTCGTTCTGGCCGTCCAGTTGAGTTCGATGAAGAGCGATTAAACCAAATTTTGCACAAAAATTTTCGTGAAACGACAAGGGAACTGGCAGAGAAAATGGAATGCTCTCACACTACTATAGAAAAGCATCTTCAGTCGATGGGAAAGGTTCAGAATTATGGAGCATGGGTTCCGCATGCTTTAAGTGACAACAAAAAATCAACGAACCACAATCTCCGCTGGTTTGCTTGCTCGTCACCGCTCAACTCATGGACATAAGCAACGATTTCTTCACCGAATCGTTACTGGCGACGAAAAATGGTGCCTGTACATCAATATGAAGCAGCGTAAGGAATGGCTTAGCCGCTGTAAACAAGCGACATCACGCGTGAAACAAGACCTTCATCCGCGTAAAACTATGTTGTGCGCAAAGTGGGACTGGGAAGGGATTATCCATTACGAATTGCTTGAACGGAACCAAACGGTCAACGCGGAACTCTATGTTCAACAGATGGAACGACTCAACATGGCTATTCAAGAGAAAAGACCTAATCGGCAGCATGGAGTTCTTCTGCTACACGACGACATCCGCCCTCATATCGCCAATATGACCAAGGAAGCCATTCAAACGCATGGCTGGGAAGTGCTGCCACACCCGCCGTACTCTCCTGATTTGGCACCAACGGATTTCCACTTCTTTCGATCTCTTTCAAATGCTATGCGCGGAGTTTCGTTCAATACTGATGCAGAATTGAGAGCTTGGTTGGATCAATTTTTCGAGTCGAAATCAGGTGATTTCTACCCACGAGATATTGAAAATCTTGTTGAACGTTGGGAAGAAGTCGTAAACAATAAGGGTGAATACATTATTGATTAATTAGTTGTTATTTTTTATTAAATTCAATGTTGCTCTTCTAAACAACAGTGAAAGACTTACCCGAGAGTGAAACTTGTCTTGTAATGAAGATGTTGATGTTGATTTGTTTTTAAATTGTAGTGACAGATTTTGTTTTTTACCGTCATGTCATAGGGCCTTCAGTTTGGGCCAGTCTCTGTTTCATATTCAGTTTTTCTCTTATCTTAATATATAAATCTGAAGTTGTGTGTTTGTGTGAAGCCTTTTTGAATGTTTATAGAAATCCACATTTTCCACTTTTTCGTAAATTTTTTTACATCAATGGAATTTTCTCGATGTGAACTTTCCAGTGCAGTAATTAGATTTTTAAAATTCCGTTTACTTTGTGTGATTTAAGGGAGATTTGGCTGTTGTTTCTAGCAACTTTTATATTTCATCCCTTCTACCTGGAACGTCATTCTTACACACGCGCTCAACATAAAAATATAGAGAGTAAGAGTTAAAGAGGGAGAGGGAGAGAGAGAGAGAAAGTGATACATACAACGTCATAGATTA
>NC_068985.1:55916109-55923902 GCF_001194135.2 Octopus bimaculoides | reverse complement strand
CCAGCAATTGCTTCATCAGAAATTGCCGTCCTAGCTCCTGCTATGTATAATCAGGGCAGCGCAAAAAGTTGTTTTGCACAAGCATTTCTATAGCCAATTACACGGATGAAATTTACGTATGCTTAATAATTTTACGCAAAACAGCCTTCAGACTTTCCCTATTAATTTCATCGTCTTTTGATTTATGAACATATTTACATCATAAGGGTTTTTTTCGTTGTAAGGCTTTCTTTTTTAGTTGATTTTCAGCTAGCAAGACTTATCGTAGATGGCATAATAAGTCACACCCGGACAAGGTCGGGTTATACTGCTAGTCTCCGATAAAGGCCTTGTGGTGTGACGTCAGTGAGGACTTTGCTTTTGCGAGACCTGAGTCGGAGGAAGGAGGCAGATTCGAGGAAATAGTTTTGTTCCCACCTTGAGGAGTTGGTAGTAGCGGTGGAGAACTTCGTGCTTTCTCCATTGCAGGGAAATAGGCTTTGGGGTGATTCAAATTCCCACATACAAAACACTTCTGTTTTTTTACTTTCTATAGAAACTGGCGTCTGTTCACATTCCTCGAAACAGAAAAAATTGGGAATGTGATTTATTTCCTTTGGAGAAACTAGTAACTGGAATTTCATAAGAGTTCCAGTTTTGTTGTGTTGTGGGGTGGACTTCACCTCTAAATTTCCCTATGCTCCACCAGAATGGCTAAAACCCTCGCCGGATTACGGTGAACCGGCACGTTCTTGACTCCAATTCGAGTCAACCTTTTACCCATGTAATGGGGAATCATTACAAAAGCCTGGGACGTGCAAGTTATAGTAGCCATTCTTCTGGCTTCTTGCTCACTGCTGCATATAGCAGCTACCATCCCATACTGTTTACCTTTCTATATGTGTAGCACTGAGAGCCACACATCTTCGAGGCATTTTTCGGAAATTTAAGTTTCCTCTTCTTGCGAGAAACATTTATAAACAATTGTTCGTCTTTTTGTTTCGTATTCAGTTTTTCTTTTTATCTCTGATAAAAGCCTTTTTGTTCGTTTTTTTTTCTCCTCCTCACTAAGGCACACAACATCTGGCTTCATAATGTTACTCTTGTATTTCAGTGCCTTATTCTTCAAGTCATCTACTGAAAAAGTAGTCCATTGCTAACGGCTTTAGAAAAAGAATTAACTTTGTTGAGGTTCATTAAGTTATTATTGCTGCTACTGCTGTTGTTGTCGTTGTTGTCTTCGGTGTTGTTGTTTTCCGCACAGTTACCACTCTTGTTGTTTTCAATCTTCTTCAAGTTACTTTTCTTGTTTTCGGTCTTGTTCATCTTGTTGCTGATGTTGTTGATACAGTTACTGTTATTGTTGTTGTTTCTGCTGTTTGTGCTGGAGGTGGTGCTGCTGCTGTTGTTCACTTTGTTGCTGCTGTAGTCCTCGTCGTCATTATCGTTGCTGCTAGTACTTTCTGTACTTGTTACTGGCATCACAGCAATAAAAGGAAATTATATTTCTCTTTGGCGAGAAATGAACTTCACCTTCGGCTGTGTTTATGTTCGAAGTTACGACTGAGTCAACAGAACGCTGCTCTCGGTCAATTATTATTATTTTTCGTAATCCGACATTTTTTAAAATAGCTAAAAGGGAATCAAATCTTGTCTTCTGAAAAATGCAAAGAATGCAAAACAATTATTATACCCTCGAAAAGGGGGTGCAATTACACAAAATGTTACCACCACGGTCCAGACAATGCAAGCTGTGGTGTGATGGAGGAAAAAGACAACAAGAAGCAAAAGGACAGAATGAAACGTTGGACCTTACCTTGTCGACCGCAGCGGAGTACACAATCTCTCCTGATCATTAAATAATATTTTGAATGAACGGGCTGTAACCAGCCTAAATGCTTGATTAAACACTTACAAATTACGGAGCTCCAACTTGTATGACATCACAGGCTGACGGCCATAATAATAATAATAATAATCTAAATAATATAAGAGAGTATTGTAGTTCGCTTGAAACATTGTGTATTGTTTGTAAAGAATAAAAAGTTTTGAATGGTACTACAATGCACTATAATACAAAAAATGGACTATATACCTGTTGTAATTTAGTTATCTATAGTCCAATGATATTTCGGAATACAAATCCTTCTTCAGTTCTTCTTAGATGGAGTCTAAGACATATTACAGTCTTCTGAACAGAGTCATCATTAGATGGCTTCACAGTGAAAACGGCACCATCTAAAATGGTAACCCCGATGTGTAACATGCACCACTACCAGCTAAAATTGTAACCCCAATGTTCTACACGACAATTCCTTCTAATGATATGATAACAGAAATTTCTGACCTGTGGATACGTATTCCTTTTTCTCCTTCTCGAGTTCGTCTACATGACCAAACCGCCATTCATTGCATAAGGATATACTACTGATGTCTCTCTTGTTATATTGTCTTCTCTACCAAAAAGTTTTGGCAACATTTTCAAGCAGTAACTGCATATCAGTTTACCCTCATGTTGTAACTGAAATTACAACATAGTCCTTCTAAGACAGCTTCTCAGGAGAATTTTCTTCTTTTTTTACATGCAAGCGGTATATTTAATAGCAAATTTTATCCAGAATTCACATGGATAACAATTTTTCCTACTTGCCGGATTATCCATGTGTTGGCCATTGTTTTGTTCTTCATCTTTTGGCAAGGACTTCTCCCATTTCATCCTCTGCTGAAAAAATTCCTTGTTCGATGCTCGTCTGTCTTCTTTCAACTATGGTGTTTGACTGCTATTTCTAATGGCGTTTCTTTCAATCAGTTTGTTCTTCGTGACGTTCGATTTCCTATTATCATCTAAAGATGAGTCATTTTCCTTTGCCTCAATTTCATGGTGATGCTAAGATGTGGTTTTCACAATTGGAATTGTTTTCCATTTCCTCTAATATTCAGTTGGCTCAGAGCAAACTCCACATTGCACTTACAGGCATTCCTTCTCCTCTCGCACTTTCAGTACATGATATGATAACAGAAACTCCATTGGACATGACGTATGAATCCTTCAAAACTGAGGTTCTCAGACGTAACTTTCCTTCAGATGAAAGTAAATTTCACACACTCTTGCATGATGAGCATCTCAGGGACCAAATCCCCACTGAGTTTTTGTGACAGACCCGGGAATTGACTGATAGTTCATATGAAGGGCAATCATTCATTAGACAGTTATTTTTCTCAAGGATGCTCTCTAATGTCCAATCGATTTTAGTTCCCATGATGGAACATACAGCCCTTGAACAACTTGCCACCTCTACAGACAGGATTATAGAATTCTCTGGCACACCATTATCACCGATAACGTCGTCGCTTCTTCGCCTTTCTCGTGAGCTTGCACTTCTTCTTCTACTCCAGATGACACACAATCCTCCAAAACCTTACAGGCCATTAGAGAACTGACCTGTCAGGTTTCATACATGTGCAGGAACCGTTCTTCTTCATGGAACTATTCTGCAGAGAGAACCAGACATTGTTCCTTCTCGCATGGATGCGCGCTTCTTGCTCCACCAATTTTCTGGTACCATAGGAAATTCAAGAACTAGGCCAAAAAGTGTACACAGCCCTGCTCTTACTCTTCTCAGGGAAACTAGGCTGGGAGGCACTGGGCACGTCAGTTGTTTCCCCCACTGATTCACCTTACCGTGCATTTTTTATCCGAGATGCTATTTCTTCAAAGTCCTTTATGGTGGACATGGGAGCCAGCGTCAGCGTCTGGCCCCGAAGGTTTACTTCCACCAATCCTGGTCTTTCCGACATATCTCTCTATGTGGTGAATCACTCCGCTATTAAAACCTACGGACAAATGTCTCTTACCCTGGATTTATCACTCCGTAAGGATTTCAAGTGGATCTTTGTCATTGCTGACCTGCCACCAATGCTTCCTCACAACCAGTCTATTTCCTCTACAGTACTTCCGGATATTTCTACTTGGACTCACATGTTTGTAAAAAATGATGCCATCAAGGGACTGTTCACACCTCCCTACACTGGTCCCTATCATGTTCTTAGAAGCACACTGAAACTGTTCACTATGAACATTCATGGGAAAAAAGAGACTGTCTCTGTCGACAGAGTAAAAAAAAACCTTTTCCAAAACATTCATATCATTTGCTGACACACCCATCATTCTACAAACACTGCCACATCCACCCCTACAAGCATCACTTCCACTCACCAAAAAACCAACTACACAAATGCATTCTTCACCCGACAGGACATGTTCTGCCAGATCAGTTCATTGGCCGAAGAAATTGTCTCAGACTATTTACATTTCTTAACTTTGCCTCGCCAGTGACTGTTCCAGAGAATAGACTTATCTTGTTATAGACACCGCATTCATATTTTCTGTTTCTGTACCATTGTACATATATACTTTGTTCTATTTGATTGGATACCTTTCTTTGCTGAACATTTTCCTTGTACATACTTGCATTGTATTTTTCAATTGTTCTGCCTTAATTCGGATTCTGTGTATTACACATTTTGTTCTCTACAAGATTAGATATTTTTCTGCATGTTTCCTCAAAATTTGTACTCTTGCATTGTTCATACAACTGTTTTACCATGGTTCATTCTTCTGTGCCCTTCTATCGCACACGTACTTCGCCTATCTTACTTTTGTTTGACTGGTTGGTGCAGTTATCTCCCTTGACAGCGGCTGCCTAAATTAGCTGGTCACAAGAGGGTACACTCAGCACTAAGGTTCGGACACTAAACCACTTCCTCTTTCACGTCAAGACGCCAGACCGTGAAGACATGACCTAGCTGGCTCTTGTATGCATGCAGACAGCTAGCAGACATGAGGTAGTAGACAAAAGATGAACATGGCCCTTCACTTATGAACTCTTTCTATTATCATTCAATTTGTATATATTTGAGATCGAGAGTAAAGTATTTAAAGTTACAGCTTTGTTCTATGAATTCATTGTATCGTGTTTCTTTATCGAATGACATATTACAGCCTTCTGAACAGAGTCATCATTAGATGGCTTCACAGTGAGAGTGGCACCATCTAAACCCTGTATATACACACTTAATACTCTATGTATGAGAGTTAGCTGAAAAGTTTATAGGCTGACCAAGCTACTCTCATGGAATGAGGCCAAATAAGGTTTATTTTTCAACATAGTCCCCATTGTGGCCCACACACTTCTTCCATTGGTGTTGCAGTGATACCATTGATTCATCCTGTTGGTCAAAAAAAGTCATCATCACTGCAATACTAGTTCTCAGCCAAGTGTTTGTTCATGTTGGGGAACAGATGATTGTCAAATGGGGCAAAATCAAGAAAATAGGGAGGGTAATCAATCAGTTCAAAGTCACAGTCATGCACAACAACTTTGAACCCAAGGACTTGTGTGCTGGAACATTGTCCTGGTGAGATAAGACTCCTGTTGTTAGTTTTCATGGGCGTTTGGTCTTGATAGCCTTTCATAAAAGCCTCAACAAATTGGAATAGTACTCGCCATTGATGGTGTGGCCCTTTTAAAGGTAGTTAATAAACACAATGCCTTTTGCATCTCAAAAAACTGAGACCATCACCATTCCTAGCAAATGAAACGACTTAAGCCTTCTTTGGAGCAGGTGAGGAAGGTGTTTCCACTGCATGAATTGTCTCTTTGTCCTGGATTAAAGTGGTGGCCCCAACAATCGTCCTGGCTCAGGAAACGTTCAAGAAAACCAGCTGGTGTGATCAGCCTGGTGTGCTTTAGATAAAGTATCAGAAATTTTCGTCATGGCAAATTCATTGTGCAGAATATTCTCAACTCTCTCATGGGATATGCTAATAGCATTGGCTATTTGATTTATAGTCAGTCGCCTGTCATCCATCACCTTGTGGTGAACACAATCGATATTTTCCTTGGTAGTGGAAGTTGCAGGACGTCCAGACCTAAATTCAGCTGTGCATTTTGCACTGGTGATGAAGCCGGAGTGTCATCTAATATAGCAACGATGTCAGCATGAATCTCCTTGGGGACCAAACCCTTTTTCTGAAGGTACTTGATAACACCACAATGCCTAAGTTCGTCCATTTTCAAGAGAAGTCACTTCTAGTTAGTTTTGAAGACTTCTTTGAACAGTTAGATGTCAGTTTACTTGAGAAGAAACAATGCAGTTACTAATAAGCAGACTGAAATTAAAGCATGTGAGATTTCACAGCTCCAGTATCACTCCTTCATAGTCTGCCTATGAACTTTTCAGCCCACCCTCATATTATACACACTTTTTAATAGGTTTTATTATACTAATATCATTTATTATATACATCCTTATTTTAATCATCATTTTGGTGAAAATGTATGTATAATACTTGGAGTTTTACAGTAATTAAAATGACGTTTGCAGTTGATGATAGAGAGATATCAAGATTTAATGACTCATCTAAATGAGATCTAATCGAGGAAGAGGGGAGACAACTCCTGAATTTAAATTAGATTTAAAATGTGAAATAAAAATACAGACATACCTCAACTTACACCATAGCTAGAAAACCAAGTTATGGCAGGGTCACGTACTTTTCAGAAAGATTGTTTAGAAATAAGCTTTCATGTCTAAGCTGTATTTGAATTCTTGAGTCAGTATTTCTATAAGTAAGTTAGTTTAGATCTAATTAGTTTAGGTCTCAATTCTAACAGTGCGATATCTTTCTGTCCTTTTTTTTTTCTTCCAGAGCAATATCACCCCCAGCGACATTCAAAGTTGGCTGTCAGTAAGTATTTTATATATTAAATTTAAATTGAAGCAGTATGAAAAGAAAGATATTTTATATTTGTAAATTTCTTTCAAATTAAAATCTTCAATAAACAATTACTGTTCTCAGTTGACTTGTAATCACTCACAATTGGTTTTCCATAGTTTCTGTTTATTTTATTTACTTGTAATCACTACAATGATTTTGACACAATTGGTTTTCCATAGTTTCTGTTTATCTTATTTACCCCTGTTATATCCACACGCACACACACACACACATACTCATTTAACTACAGAAAAGTTTATGACATATAACTGGATATAAATTTGTGCAAAAAGATGAATTGATCCACCAAAGTCAGCTCAATGCTTTCCATTGGTTAAAACTGATTAATCAGCTTGGCTCAGCAAATTGTTGGTGAACTCCTCCCTAGAGCCTAATGTCTGTTATCAAAGGAAGGTCATTTCTAAAACTTTATCAGCAAGTATCTGGTTGCATTGGCTAGCAGTTGGATTAACCAATCTGTTTTATTTTATTAAGCATCATAGACAGGGGTATGGCTGTGTGGTTAAGAAGCTTCTCTGCAACCACGTGGTTATCCCACTGAGCAACATGCTAGGCAAGTGTCTTCTATCTTCTGCTATAGCCCCAGGCAAACCAATATCTTGTGAGTGAATTTGGTAGATGGAAACTCAGTGTGTGTGTGTGTCTGTGTCTGTATCTGTGTGTGTGTGTGTATTCTAAGCAACCATTATGATGAAATGTACGTAGGAACTAATAATATAAACTTGTGTTTATCATAATTTCTCATATATATATATATATATATATATATATATCCCTTTCTTCTTAGCTCTCCTGTGTGACCCTTCTGTCCAGCATTCGCCATGATAGATCGCTAACCACTACACATTTTTTTCTCTCCTTGATTCTTTCTGTGTTCCTTTCTGTGGAAGAGCGTAGGCTCGAAACATTGAAGACTTTTTCACTTCCCGAGCGTTATACTAATACATCTGTTTGTTTTCTACACCACCTGTCTTTGTCTTTTGTTTTTTTTGTGAATTCTCCCTATATATAT
>NC_068985.1:55908437-55915509 GCF_001194135.2 Octopus bimaculoides | reverse complement strand
ATATATATATATATATATATATATATATATATATATATATATATAAGAAAGAGAGATGACAAAAGAATAAATGATTATCTTATGAATTTCATTAACTTACAGTTGTTTCTGTTATAAAATGCAGTGCACTCATAGTTGAGTGCCTGAATAATACCTTATAGTTTCATTGGAGTCTCAAACATGAAGGCTCTGATAAAGCTACAAGGTGTTATTCAGGCACCCAACTATGAGTCCACTGCATTTTATAGTAGAAACAGCTGTAAGTTAATGAAGTTCCTAAGATGATCATTTATTTCTTCGTCATCTCTCTTATTACTTGTTCTCTATTCAGCTAACATTTTGTTCTGAAACATATATATATTGAGTTCTACACTAGGTTATTAATATCACAATGCCTAAGCAAAATATTAAAACCCAATATATATATATATATGTGGGGTGGAGGGATACCCTGGCACTTAACCATCTCTCTCCTGCTCTCTCTTATACTTTTGTTGTTTCCTACTCTCTCTCTCTTTCCCTTCCTCTTCCCTCTAGCTGGGTAGCCATGTATCTCCTCTCTAGCAGCACACCTATTTCTGCCCTCATTCTTGATCACTCTCTCTGTCTACTTCTCTTGCTTTTCCTATGACTAGGTAACCAAGTATCTCCTTTACATCAGCATACCTGCTTCTCTCTCTCTCTCTCTCTCTCTCTCTCTCTCTCTCTCTCTCTCTCTCTCTCTCTCTCTCTCTCTCTCTCTCTCTCTCTCCACGTACCTTCTCTATAGCAAGACACCTATTTCTCTGTCACACTCTAACCTTTCATCGTCTGATACCAGATCACTTCCTCCAGTGCCCCCTCAATTATGGCAAGACGCTGTACTTCTTTGGGCAGAGCTTTTATGACTGGATGCCCTTCCTAACACCAGCCACTCTGCAGATTGGACTCAGTGCTTTTTGCGTGGCACTAGCACAGATGAGGTCAATTTTGGCATGGTTTTTACAGTTGGATGCCCTTCCAAATGTCAACCACTTTACAGTGTGGACTGGATGCGTTTTACATGGCACTGGCACCAGCAGGGTCACCAAGTAACTTGCAAGACAAGGAATTATGAGAGGGGCAGGGACATTGGAGGAGGGAACTTGTGTCAGATGATGAACGGTTAGAGTGTGACAGAGAAACAGAGAGGCAGAAATAGGTGTCTTGCTATAGAGGAGGTACATGGTTAGAGAGAGAGAGAGTTACAAGAAAGTGGACAGAAACAGGTGTGCTGATGTAAAAGAGATACTTGGTTACCTTGCTAGAGGAAAAAGTAAGAGGAGTGAGAGAATTATCAAGAATGAGAGCAGAAAGAGGTGTGTCACTGTAGAGGAGATACATGGCTACCCGGCCAAGGGAAGAGCAAGGGAAAGAGAGGGAGAGAGAGTGGGAAACAGCAAGAGGGCAAGAGAGAGCAGGAGACAGATGGTGGTGAAGTGCCAGGGTATATTCACAAGTAACAAGGATCAGAGCATCGATGTGATGGTAGAGTAAGGTAGAGAGAGATAAATGGTGGCAATTGCCAGGGCATGCCCTCAAGGTACAGGGGTCATAACATATGCAGTCAAGTATTGTCAAGAAGGTGCAAGTAGGGAGTAGGGATTGCAGTGAAACCTGGGTATAAAAATGGGGTGGGGGAAAGTAACAATACAGTAAGCAGGGCAGTGAGGACGAGGAAGGGGAGTGGGAGACAATCATAGTGTATGAAGAAGAAATGTGAGGAAAAGAGAACGATGCAGTTTAGAAGAGGGGCTGGGTGTATGAAAAGTTTATTGTTACATGTGGGTGGGACACAATGCTTCTAGCACTCAGTTTCACTGACATGAGCAGATCTTCTGTAGAACCTCGTATTGCCAAACATCTCTGTTCATTGTCATTTCCTCCATGAACCCTAACATCCTGAGATTGGTCCTCACCACTTCATCCTATGTCTTCCTGGGTCTCCCTCTTCCACAGGTACCATCCACTTTCAGTGATAGGCACTTCTATATACAGTTGTCTTCACTCATACGCATCACATATCTAAACCAACACATTCTCCTCTCCTGCATGTTACATTTAATTCCTCTTATGCATAATTTTTCTCTCAACACAGTTGCGCTTTGTCAGTCATGCACACTCATGTTGCAAATCCAATGGAGCATACTACCTTCATTCCTCTCCTGTCTATGCATGTCCTCCACATTCAAAGACCATGTCTCACCATCATGGAATACAGCCTTTGTAAACAAGCATCATACAATCTACCTTTCACTCTGAGAGAGAGTCCGTTTGTTGCCAACAGCCGTAGTAGCCCTCTGAACTTCCTCCATCCTATTCTTATTTTAGAAACAATACTTTCAGAGCATCCACCACTGTTACTAATTTGGTCACCTAAGTAGCAGAATCAATCAATCCATCCATCCACACACCCACCCATCCATCCATTCACTCATTCATTCATTAGTGAAGATACATGGTCGAGTGGTTAGGGTGTTTGGGTTTATAATGTCATGATTTCAATTCCTGTACCAGGCAGTGTGTTGTGTTCTTGAGCAAGGCAATATATTTCATGTTACACAAATCTGCCAGTGTTGTGTTGATGTAGTCTTCTTCCCCTTCAGCTGCACTGCTGGGTCAAGAGGATGTCTATGTCTGCTCATCACTATATAAGCACCTAAAAAAATTAGTGAAAGCATCGTACCATCTTCCAGGTCATACTTGCTTGTGTGAGAGGGCTAAGTTTTAGATTTTTGTATTAGTGAAGAAAACATTATAAATTTTTAATTAGTATATTTGTTTAATTGATTGTGTTTTGTTATCATCTTCATCATCATCATCATTTAACATCTGTTATCCATGCTGGCATGGGTTGGATGGGTTGACCAGGGCTGGCAAGCTGGAAGGCTGCACAAGACTCCACTCTGATTTGGCATGGTTTCTACAGTTGGATGCCCTTCCTAACGCCAACCACTACGAGAGTGTAATGGGTGCTTTTACATGCCACCAGCATAGGTGCCATTTGTATGACACCAGTATTGACTGCAATTTTACTTGGCTTGACGGGTCTTCTCAAGCATGACATAATGCCAATGGTCTCAGTTATTTCCCCCATGACGTCCAACACTTGAAAGGAGATTTTCATGTGCCACCAACATCAGCCACTTTGTCTCCATGAGGCCCAACATTTGAAAGGTGCTTTTTATGTGCCACCAGCGCAGATGTCAGTTATGTGACACCAGCACCAGCTACGTCTATGATTTCACTTGGCTTGATGGGTCTTCTCAAGCACAGAATATCGCCAAAGGTCTTGGTCACTACTCATTACCTCTGTGAGGCCCAAAGTTCAAAGATCATGCTTCACAACCTCGTCCCATGTCTTCCTGCATCTATCTCTACCACAGGTTCCCTCCACAGTTAGAGATCAGCACTTCTTTACACAACTGTCCTTGTCCATATGCATCACATATGATGCCTCTTATGCCCAACTTTTCTCTCAGGATGCTTACACTCTGTCAGACACACACACTGATATTGCACATCTAGCGAAACATACTGGCTTCATTTCTTTCAAGCCTATGCATGTCCTCAGCTATCACAGCCCATTTTGCACTGCTGTGTAGCATAGCTATTCGCACACAGTCATCATACAATCTGCTTTTTACTCTGAGGGAGAGTCCTTTTGTAGCCAGCAGAAGTAGGAGCTTTCTGAATTTTGCCCAGCCTAATCTTATACTCACAGCTTGGAGTATCCACCTCCACTACTAACTTGGTCACTTATATAATGGAAACTATCTACTACTTCTAGATTACCCACTGGCAGTTGATGGAGTCTATTTTCTGTACATTTTGTGTTTTTTGTACCTGTGCATCTTCCACACAAAAAAATTTTTTTCCCTGTTAACCTTCCTTTGATGCTGCTGCACCTCTTATGTGTCTATAGCTTACACCGGGTACATCTTATGGAGTTTCTACCTATGCCTTTTTTTACAGATCAAGCAGGGATTGAAGGGATTTGTGATTTGTCTGTCTTCCTACTTATTAAGACTTTGGTTTTTGCTAGATTAACTCTAAGGTGCTTCAATTCTAGACCTTGCTTGCATACCTGAAACTTCTTTAGTTCTGGTAGTGATTCAGCTATAAGATCAAGGTCATCAGCATAGAGGAGCTCCCAGGGGTAGCCTGTCTTAAATTCCTCTGTTATTACCTGGAGGACTATGATGAACAAGAGGGGGCTGAAGACTGATCCTTGGCGAACCCTTACTTGTACCCTAAATTCTTCGCTATACTTGTTGCCAACTCTCACCTTACTGGTAGTGTCCCTGCACATAGCTTGTACAGCTCTCACCAACTATTCCTCTATCCCTAGTTACCACATTGACCACCAGATAAGGGATCAGGGGATCCTGCTAAAGGCTTTCTCCAAATCAACAAAAGCCAAGTACAGAGGTTTATATTTGGCTATGTATTTCTCCAGCAGCTGCCTTACCAGAAATATTGCATCAGTGGTGCTTCTCCCTGGCACAAAACCAAATTGCACCTCATCTAAAATAACTCTCTCCCTAATTAGTTGGGCTATGACCCTCTCCATAACTTTCATCACCTGATCCAACAATTTGATACCTCTGTAATTATTTCTATCTCAAGCATCACCATTACCTTTGTTGACTATCGTGCTGCTACACAAGTCATTGGGTATGACTCCTTCATGAACCACCTGATTTACAATATGGGTGATTAGACCATAACCCACACCGCCAGATATTTTAAGCATCTCAGTGGTGATTTCTAATGGACTGGGGGCTTTCTCTGTCCACATATCCTTAATTGCTTTATCTACCAAGGTTCTGTTGATTCGGATAGCTGGTCCCTCAATTGGGTCAACATTTGGCAGACTCTCTTCCTCTCGTTCATTCTCCATGTTCAGCAGTCTTTCATAATGGCATTTCCAAGTCTCTTTCTTTGCAGACTCATTAAATGCAAGTTTACCATCATCCATGTGGACACATTTCTCTCTTATGGCATCACAATTCTCTCTCACACACTCTCTTGCAATTTGAAACACTTCAAGTCTTTGGTCCTCACATCACTGAACATAGGCAAACTTCTTTACTGCTTCTCCCTTGGCTAGAAATATCTGTCTCCTAGCTTCCCTTCTGGCTATCTGTGGTTGTTTTTTAAAAGTGTAATTGCTATTGTATATTGCAGCTGAAGATTTACTGAATGACTGGGTCCAGAAAAGCCTTTATGACTCTAATTTGGCTGACAAGGACAACCTATATGTCGTAGATAATAAGGAACTGGAAGAGGTACCGTGTAAAGATTACTTGGATTACGGTAATGATCATTGTTCATTTTTCTATGTACTTCATTTCTACTTAATTTATTTTATATATTTATTTTACAGCTCTTCTCTATCACCCTACATATAAAGCGAAATAGTATTTGACTCTTTCCACAACAAAAGTGTTTTTCCCCCTCTTTCAAATATCCATTTCCTCATGTGCTGATCTCTTCAGCAGCACTGTTCTGTCTTCACTCTCATATGTAACTGAGATATGGGCTTCTAGGAAGACAGAAGATCAATTAGTGGCTATGACACGGAGAGCTATAGGAAAATCCATGCTAGGAATATCATTGCAGAAATATATCCAAAATGAGTTTATTCAAGGATAGACTGGAGTGAATGATGTTATTGTGAAATACTGAAAGCAAACGGTCCCCGGACTGGACTTGTCACAAGGCTCACAAACATTATCATCATCATTGTCCTCATCATTATTTTATGTTTACTTTGCAATGCTGATAGATTATCACAATTCTAGTGTGTTCTTATTTGGGGTTTGTGTCCTCAGTGGATCAGAGGACCACATCTCACTTCTACATTCCATTTATGGCACGGCTTCTACTGCTGGATGCCCTTCCTAATACATATCACTTTACAGAGTGTACTGGATGAATTTTATCCTAGCACCAACACCATACCCAGCAGCCCTAGGCTGAGCAAAACCTTATGAGTAGATTTGGGAGATGGAAACTGAAAGAAGCATGACCTAGTAAGAGTGTTGCTCTCATGAATGATCACTAGATTGTGAGTTTGATTCCCAGATTGGGCAGCATGTGTTTTTCAGCAAAACACTTCATTTCATGTTTCTCTAGTGGGTCAGAAAGTGTCAGTATCATTGGCGCATTGGCTTTGTAGGTATACCTTCTAGTTTTCTACATTCTGAGTTCAAATTTCAACTGTCTGGAGAAGGCAATGGGAAATCACTCCAGTATTCATCCCAAGTCTAATCCTGGATGGTTGTAGTCCCAGTAATGTACTTAATGGTAGCAGGAGAGAGTATGGTCCCACCCAGGTCACATAGAGAGTACTGAAGAAGGTTAACATGCATAGGACCTGCCCAAGTGCAGACCATCACTGAACTGATATATATAGGAGAGTATTGTAGTTCACTTGAAGCATTGTGTATTGTTTGTGAAATATAACATGTCTTGAATGGCACAACAATACAGAGTATTATAATTTAATTATTCATAGTCTGATATAATATTTTGGAATATAAAAATTCCTTCAGATATCGCTAGGAATTGATCGAATTGCTACTATAATTGCTGCAGTGGTCTAATGAAGCTCCGTCCAGAATTCCTCATGAGAAGTGCGTGAGGGCAGCCATGTCTCAAGCACATGTGTGTTGGCACATCCGCAGCGCTGCTTCTAAGTTATGCATTATACGTGCAGTTATTATAGTCCACTCTGTATTGTTGTGCCAGTTATTATAGTCCACTCTACAATGTTGTGCCATTCAAGGCAGGTTGTATTTCATATATATACTCTTTACTCTTTTACTCTTTTACTTGTTTCAGTCATTTGACTGCAGCCATGCTGGAGCACCGCGTTTAGTCGAGCAAATCGACCCCAGGACTTATTCTTTGGAAGCTTAGTACTTATTCTATCGGCCTCTTTTGCCGAACCGCTAAGTTACGGGGACGTAAACACACCACCATCAGTTGTCAAGCGATGTTGGGGGACAAGCACAGACACACAAACGCACACACACACATACATATA
>NC_068985.1:55907096-55908344 GCF_001194135.2 Octopus bimaculoides | reverse complement strand
TATATATATACAATATATACAATGGGCTTCTTTCAGTTTCCGTCTACCAAATTCACTCACAAGGCTTTGGTCGACCCGAGGCTATAGTAGAAGACACTTGCCCAAGGTGCCACGCAGTGGGACTGAACCCGGAACCATGTAGCTGGTAAGCAAGCTACTTACCACACAGCCACTCCTGCGCCTATATATATATATATATATCATCATCATCATCATCTTCCATTCATGCATGGGTAGGGCAGTTCACAGGAGCTGGCCAAGTAGAAAATCTACCCTATGCTACTGATTCTGTTTTGGCAGGGTTTTTATGGTTGGATGCCCTTCCTAATATCAACCACACAGCAGGGTGAACTCAGTGCTATTTATGTGGCATTAGCACAGGCGAGGTTAGTTTTGGCATGACTTTTACAGCTGGATGCCCTTCCAAATGCCAACCACTTTACAGTGTGGACTAGATGCTTTTTATGTGGCACCAGCACTGGTAGGGTTACCACGTAACTTGCAAGACAAGAAATTATGAGAGGGGTAGGGGCATTTGAGGCGAGGAACTCTTGTCAGAGGATGAAAGGCTAGAGAGTGACAAAAAGATAGAGAGGCAGAAACAGGTATATTACTATAATGGAGGGTGCATTGGACAAGGTGATCCAGTATCAGATGATGAAAGGTTAGAATGTGTCAGAGAAGTGTGTGTGTGTGTGCTTCTATATATATATGTATGTATGCATGTGTATGTTTTTGTTTTCTTCGTGTTTGCTGGTTTATATACAAAAGCTTCTTGACCATGTCATTGGCTTGCAGTCCACTATCAAAGGATATCCAGACTTCCTGACATGTTTTGACAAGTTACACAAAAGGTTCTTAAAAAAGCATTGTTTGTTTCCAGTTCCAAGCATAAAACACATCCAGGCTGTTAGGTGTTCAACAGACTGGGGTATTATTATGTCATCTGGAGATGTGGGGGTTGGCTACAAGAAGGGCTAAGAAAATCTACCTCAACGTTCTAAACAATCTACCTGCTCCATGCAAGCATGGAAAAGTAGATGTTAAAGTGACAATGGTGATAATAATATATACGTGTATGTGTGTGTGTGTGTGTGTGTACAGGGGTTGGACAAAATAATGGGAACACCTAGCATCACAGCATCATAATTTTGAAATATCTATAAAACTGTCAAAAGCTTGTTTATTTTTATGTTTTTTGATTTATTATTAGTGTTGCTTAATATGTTTTGCTAAAATTGCTGTTTC
>NC_068985.1:55905016-55906768 GCF_001194135.2 Octopus bimaculoides | reverse complement strand
CCTCAAGAACACAGTTTCCACAAAAACTGTTCGCCAGGAGCTGCACAAAGCTGCATTTCACAGGAGAGCTGCAATCAGAAAACCACTACTTTCAAAAACAAATGTTGCAAAGCATTTAGAGTAGAGTAAAAACCTATAGAATTGGTCCCTAGAACAGTGGAAGAATGTTATTTTCTCGGACAAGTCATCCTTTACCTTATTTCCGACCACTGGAGACAGCCAAAAGAAGCATTTGACTCAGACTACCTTCTTCTAACTGTTAAACATGGAGGAGGATCTGTGATGATCTGGGGGGGGCTATATCTTGGAAATCTGCTGGCCCAATGGTTTCCATTCATGGCAGAATTAGTAAAGACTATTTAAGCATTTTATCTGATCAAATTCATCCTATGGTTGTGGAACTGTTTCTGGAGGGAAACGCAATATTTCAGGATGATAATGCACTAATTCACACAGTTAAAGTTTTTACTGAATGGCACAAGGAACATTCTAGTGAAGTTGAACATCATATCTGGCTACCACATTCTCCAGATCTCAATATTATTGAACATTTATGGTGCATTTTAGAAAAACAAGTAAGGAGTCGATATCCTCCACCATCATCACTACAAGAACTGGAGACTGTTTCAGTTGAAGAATGGTCAAAAATTCCTTTGGAAACAATTCAAACTTTGTACGAGTCCATACTTTGTAGAATTCAAGCTACCCCATATTAAAATAAATTTGTTTGAAATGTTAAGGTGTTTCCTTTATTTTGTCCAATCCCTGTATGTATATATTAACTTTGAGAAGAGTAACTTGGTAACCAGCTGCTCTGTTCTCTGGCTAATCAATCAATCAAATGAAGGATCAATTGAATGTACATACCACAATCTGCAGCAGTTGCATTTGTGCTAGACTGTTTGTAACACATGTAACCTACATAAATTATTTATAATGCATCTTCATTATTTGTGTGTGTGTGTGTAGGTGATAGGAAACTCAAAGAGAGAGGGACAGTATTTTCAAATACCTTTCTAGGTATCCATAGCTAATCTTTATTGCAATTGTACTGACTTCATACTTTTCCATGGTGTAAATATATAAATATTTTTTGTTGTGTCTTTCAGAAACAGACTCACATTTGGATTTCAATGAAGATGAAGCACTGGAAACTGTGTTGCAAAATATGCTTAAGAAAGAGTTGGTCCCTAAAAGGATTTTCTCTAATTTAGGATTAGATAATTCGAAACAACAACATGACCCTTCTGTGAAAATGGAACTGAGGCGGCAACAGGTTTGTAATTATGACAGTTTTATTCTAAAAATAAAACGAAGTAAGAAGTGTATGTGATAAGCTTTTACCATTAATGAGTGTTATGTAAGTTTGTAGTGTTCCAAACTTATTTAATCCAAAGAAAGTGTATTTAGTTATAATTTCTATGTGAATATATCTTCAATGATCACAAATCTCCAATGGTTTACTGGACATTACTTAGGTTACATGAACTGACCACTATGATACATAAAATTGATCTGGCCTGACTGAAATAATTTTGGTTTGTCTTTATCAGTAAAGTTCTGTGTAGATGTGAGGTAATAGTCAAATATTTCTAGCTGTGGGCTATGTACATCAAAATATATATATATATAGCTGTGTAGTTGTGTGATGTGGATATCAGAATGTATATACTTGTGTGTGATGTATATGTGTTATGTGTGTGTGTGTGTATATATATATATATATATATATATATATATATATATATATAT
>NC_068985.1:55902946-55904437 GCF_001194135.2 Octopus bimaculoides | reverse complement strand
ATATGTATGTATGTATGAATCGAAGGACCTTAGAGTCAACCTAGCTAAAACCAAAGTCTTAATAAGTAGGAAGGCAGACAAACCACAAATCCCTTCAGGTTGATGGCCCTGCTTGATCTGTAGAAAAGGCGTAGGTAGAAACTCCATAAGATGTACCCAGTGTACACATAAGAAGTGCAGTCATATCAAAGGAAGGCTAACTGGGAAGATAGTTTTTGTATGTGGCAAATGCTCAGGAGCCATAAATACTGAAAATGTGCAGAGAACAGCTTCTGTTACATTCCAGAGAGAAAAACTACAAGTAGTTGATAGTTTCCATTACCTAGGTGACCAAGTCAGTAGTGGGGGTGGATGCTCTGAGAGTGTAGCTGCTAGAATAAGAATAGCCTGGGCAAAGTTCAGAGAGCTCCTACTTCTGCTGGTGACAAAGGGCCTCTCGCTCAGAGTAAAAGGTAGACTGTGTGACACATGTGTATGAACAGCCATGCTACATGGCAGTGAAACATGGGCCATGACTGCTGAGGACATGCGTAAGCTTGCAAGGAATGAAGCCAGTATGGTCTGCTGGATGTGTAATATCAGTGTGCATACATGACAGAGTGTAAGTACCTTGAGAGAAAAGTTGGACTTAAGAAGCATCAGATGTGGTGTGCAAGAGAGATGACTGTACTGGTATGGTCATGTGTTGCGAATGGATGAGGACAGCTGTGTGAAAAAGTGTCACACCCTAGCAGTTGAGGGAACCTGTGGAAGAGGTAGACCCATGAAGACCTAGGATGAGGTGGTGAAGCATGACCTTCGAATGCTGGGCCTCACCGAGGCAATGACTAGTGACCAAGACCTTTGGAGATATGCTGTGCTTGAGAAGACTCAACAAGCCAAGTGAGACCATAACCTGTGGCCTATGCCAGTGGTGTATAGTGAGCCCACTTATGAGTACCCTTCATTCATTGGACAATAGACTTGGTTGGCGAAGACCTGTTGAGGCAAGTGAAATCAAATTCGCTGACATGGCCAATGATAGTACCGCTTGATTGGCACTTGTGCCAGTGGAACGTTAAAAGCACCATCCAAGTGTGATCATTACCAGGGCTGCTGATTGGCTCCCTTGCCAGTGGCACGTAAAAAGCACCTTTCAAGTGTGATCGTTGCCAGCATTGCCTTACTGGCACATGTGCCAGTGGCATGTGGTAAACAACATTCGAGTGTGGTCGTTGCCAGTGCCACCGAACTGGCTCCCGTGCAAGTGGCACATAAAAAACACCTTTTGAGTGTAGTCATTGCCAGCACCACCTGACTGACCCTCATGCCGATGGCACGTAAAAGCACCCACTACACTTTCAGAGTGGTTGGCGTTAGGAAGGGCATCCAGCTGTAGAAACTTTGCCAGATCAGATTGGTGCCTGGTGCAGCCTTCTGGCTCGCCAGTCCTCAGTGAAACTCTCCAACCCATGCCAGCATGGAAAGCAGACGTTAAACGACAACGATGAT
>NC_068985.1:55902032-55902906 GCF_001194135.2 Octopus bimaculoides | reverse complement strand
GCAACATATGTCACAGAGTGATTCAAGGGTTGAATTTCATGTGTTGCCAATGCAAAAATCTCTCAGCACTTGAGTCCCTCTGTAACTTCTACTGATAATCAATATATATACATACATATATATATATATATATATATATATATACACATACACACACACTTGTATTTTGAGTTAGGTTTTCCTGTTTATACCATCAAACACACACTATCGTTTAACTTGTTTTGGGAAAATGCCTCAGAATGCACTATAAACAGCTCCTGTGCTTCTTCTTGTCGGCTACCACCTGTTATTCCCATCTTCCTGAGTAATCCTATGGGATGGTTATAAATGTAGAACTCCTTACAGCTTAGGATGAATTTAGAATTTATTAATGTATTGTGATATATGTTTCTGCATCTGACATGCTCATTTGTGAGGACATTTTCATATTCATAGCATATTATTAAAGATTATTTATAATATTTAATAATGCATATTCATCCTAAGCTATAAGGAGTTCCATGTGTGTGTGTGTGTGTGTGTATCTAATAGAGGCTTTAAACACCTCTAACTTATACCTGTATATATATATATATATATATACACACACACACATATATGACGACCTCACACCCCAGGTCTTACTGTCATACTCAAATTCGGTATGCGACACCCTAGTTGTATACATAAGACAACATAATATAGTCATATGCAATACATATTGCCCACCGGATGCTCCAAACCACATAGGCAAATTTGAAGATTGCCTCACTAGAATTAAAGAAATCCTCATGAAACTGGAACACCATGTGACCATATTTCTTATGGGTGATTTCAACTTCCCCAACGTCAAATGGCCCGAAGGTCTCATACTCTCAGGAATGACTTATCGCAA
>NC_068985.1:55886951-55898594 GCF_001194135.2 Octopus bimaculoides | reverse complement strand
ATATATATATATATATATATATATATATATATATATATATATAGAGAGAGAGAGAGAGAGAGAGAGAGAGAGAGAGAGAGAGAGAGAGAGAGAGACAGACAGACAGACAACAAAGATTTCATGCATCTAACCTACAAATTCCTTAGTTTTTTTTATTACAATGATAATAATGATTCTTTCAGATTTTGGAACAAGGCCAGCAATTGTTTTAGAGGAGGGGAGTTAGTCAATTACATTTGACTCCAGTGCTCAACTTGTATTTATTTTATTGATCCCAAAAGGGTGGCAGGCAGAATTTGAACTCTGAACATAAAGAGTTGACTGTAGTAAAGTTTGAATCTTTGACTTTGCAATGTCTTGAGTAGGTTAACTTATTAACTACAGGTGAAAGAAAATCGTTTGAAACGAGAAAATGATATGAATCGAAGAAGACAAGAGCAGCAGATGAAAAAAGAAGCTCACTTGAAAGCTTACCAAAGAATTATGAAGGTAAGTAGGACATATTAGTTTCTTGTATGTGTGTGTTTGCGTGTGTATTTGTTTGTATATGTGTATGTGTATGTCTGTGTGTGTATATATATATATATATATGTCAGTTTATGTGCATTAAGAAACTTTCGTTGCTATGATATTTCAGGAAGAGAGATTAAAAGCAATAAAGCACCAACAAGAAGAGCGAGAGATTCAAAAACAGATGGCAGCTATACGAAGACAGATGTTCGCAGAGAAAAAGGAACAGAAAGGAAAGAAACAAGAGTTTGTATTTTTAATACATTTTATATGTTCTTAATTATAAGGTTCAGGCATGGCTGTGTGGTTTAGAGGTTTGTGTCCCAAACACATGTTTTTGATTTCAGTCCCAGCACATAACACCTTGGTTCATGTATCCGCTACTATAGCTCCAGAATGACCACAGCCTTGTGAGTGGATTTGATTGATAGAAACTGAAAGAAGCTCACTGTGTGTGTGTGTGTTAGTGTCTCCTTGTCTTTGCATCACACAATAGTTGTAAATAAGTTTCACTGTCATACAAGCAGTATCCTTTGTTTCCAGTCTTCCATGAAAACACAGCTGGTCAAGGGAAAATATTACCTTACTTGGAAAACAGGTGGGAGCTGGTGACAGGAAGGGCATCCAGCTGTAGAAAGTCTTCTTCAAAGAATTCCATCTTACCCATGCAAGCATAGAAAAGTGGATGTTAAAACAACAATGATGATGACGATGATGATGATAATGATTTTTTTTTTTTTTTTTGGCCCAAAGTAAATAACTACTTCTCTTAGGGTTTAGCTCTGTCAAATCCTGCAAGCTCATTGCGCTACACCTGATCCTGGTTTCTGTAGCATATAACTGGGCAAATGTACAATATGGTCCCCCTTTCATGTTGGAACACCATTCCATCACAGACTTAACTCTCAGCTGATGCCTGTACTTGTTTTCAGTTGAGTGAACTGAAGCCATAAGCATCACATGGCTCCATACTGTGCCGGTTTTCTCTCTTACATCCTACATCTGACTCCCCTTTTCTCTCTGATGATTTGCATTCACCCATTCATGCACACTAACATTGCACATCTAGCAGAGCATGCTTGCTTCATTTATTTTGATTATTCATAAATCCTCTGCATTCAATACCTACATCTTGCTATCATTTCAGCATCACACTTCATATCCAAACATTATACAATCTACCATTTACTCTGAGAGAGAAACTCTTTGTTACCAACAGAAGGAACTGTCCCCAGAACCCTTTTCCAATCTGTTCTTACTCCAGTTACAATACTGCCCTTACTAATAAGATTATTCAGCTAACAAAAGTTGTTCAGCCATTCTGAGCAAGTCTTTCTAGCATGCGAAGGGATCTATTTCATGTGTACTCTTCCTGCTGTTTGCTATCATGCATCCACTGCATACAAACCCTACTTTCTCTGTCAGCCTGCCTGTGATACACTATGTTTCTTGTGTATTTGTTGTTTACATTAAGTATATTGTATGGAATTTCTCTCTGTTCCTTCTCTGTGAATCTGTGAATAAATTTTAAGTAACCATTTCAAAAATTTTAAACTCTCAATAATATTTGAAATGAGTGATGTAAACTTGCATTGCAGTATAAGCATTGTTTTGTATGCATTGCTGTGGACACATTACTGTATGTACATTGCTGTGTATACATTGTTGTGTAAACATTGCTGTGTATATGTACAGGAGTGTGCTGTTGAGTTGAAAGCATGTTCTACTGATTATGTAAACGAAGCAGTAAGATATTTATTGAAGGAAACATTCAAAAGAGCAGTTTACTGTTGCCATCTCCAGGATGATATGAAGTCTAAAGAATGTTCCCAGACCTGGTTCAAATTCAAGCTTGAGGCAATGTAGCATTAAGTGGCCTGCTTAAAAATACTATGGAATATCTTTAAAAGATTTGAACTCAAAACATATGAGCTGGCAGCTCAATACTATTATCATCTCTGCATACAACATAGAAGCTTTATTTTAAATGCTGTGAAGATGGTTCACATCAAAGTGTGTATAACCTGTGTGACCATTTTTAGTAAGCTCATATACTTTCTATATGAAACCAAAGTTCTTAATGTGTGTAATGTTAGGACTCTTCTAAATGTATTATTTAGTACATTACATGAATGCCTCCAAATCCATTCTTTCTCTTCTTCTGATCCAAGAGACCTTAACTCTAATCCCTAACTATCCACTTTCTCCCAGACAAATCCAACTTACCAATGATCATCCTCAGCAACCAGCAACTGAAATAACTCCACATAAGAATTTCTCCAGCATTGAACAATGCACCTCAATGGCTAAGACAGAACAACAAATGGCCAAGTATGAAGCTTTGAAAGTCAGACAGAAAGCTAACAACATACAGGTATGACAGCTTTAATGCTAAATGATACAAAAGTAATCTGAAAGTGATGTAGGGATGAGAATAGCTTACTGTAATTAATTTCTATATTCTGAACTCAAATCCTTCAGAGATCTTAATTTTTTTTTTCCTCTGAAGTTAGTGGAACAAATATATTTCTTATAGAGCATTATTGCTAGCATGGAAAGCTGTTATAATACAATGTTGATGATGATCTCTCTCTCTCTCTCTCTCTCTCTCTCTCTCTCTCTCTCTCTCTCTCTCTCTCTCTCTCTCTCTCTCTCTCTCTCTCTCTCACTCTCTCACACACACACACACACAGTTGCTGGGAACTTAGTATGCATGAACATTGGAGCCTCATTCAGGTTTTGTATAGCCATCTACCATTCTTTTGGTTTACTTTTTGGCCCAGATTGAAGCTTTTCCCATTGGAGAAAAACCAAAGCATTCTAGCCTCTGAGTGATTTAACTTGTTTAGCAAGCACTTTGCATGGATAAAATGATTCTCTCTTGTCACATCTGACATAAACTGGCCCCTCCACATCACATACGACTTGTACTGGATATCCTCATGCACAACTCTTCTGATGGTGCATTCTGAAACTTTGAAGTCCTCTGCAATGGCCTAGATTGACTTTCTGGAGATTTTTATCAAGTTTTTCTTGGAATTTTTGTACAAAGTTATGTGTTCTGATTGTATTAGGACTCTATATGTATTTTGCATTTAGCTGCTGATGTTGGATATCTGACAGCAGCTCCCTGCTCCTTTCAAGCTTTGACAACAAAGGACTGGGTAACTTTGAGTAAGCAGGCTATCTCTGTATTACTATGCTGTGCTTTTAAGGTGATGATTACAGTGCACCTTTTCATTTGCTGAGTCAACCTGATTTCTGATATTATTTATATTAAAAAAATAAGTTAGGAGAAAGTTAGAGCTCTTGAAAGAGGTATACTCGAAAAACTGATGCGCTCTCTATATTACATGTGTAGGTGTATGTGTGTGTGTATGCGCACGATATGTGCTTTGTGGCTGTGTAGTTAAGAAAAACTTGGGCGGCTGTGGCGGAGGAGGAGGAGGAGGATATATATATATATATATGTATTCATATATTTCAGATTTTACAACGTCATTTTATGGCTTGGACAAGTGTCATATTACAGAAAAGGGTGAGATATGGAAAGGTTTCTGCTCTGGCTGACTGGAAGTTATTGCTACGTCATTGGAATGCATGGAAATCCTTGTCAATGCAGAATAAAATGGAGAAAGAATTGCAAGTTCACCAACAGAACATGAGAGAATGTCAAAGGTGTGGTTTTTATAGTTACACTCAGAGAGGAATGTTGAGTTTATTTAACATACAGTCTCAAAAGAGAAATTTTTCTCCCAAACAATATCCCACAGCATGTGCTGTTCCACATTTGAATGTAGAAGAATGTGTTATAAAGACTATTAATTACATCTTGGGAGCCTTTTCGAGAAATTGAGAGAAACTATTTCTTGGGAATATTCTATGCTTAATGCTACCTGCCACATTTGAAGGCTATCTTTGCTGTTAACCTGCCTGTCGTCCTACTGCATCTCTTGTGTGACCGTTTTTTACAATTGTTTACATATACACGCTCTATATGGAGCACAACCATTTCCCAGATAACATCAGTGTCCTGTCTTCTTTTCTACTTTCATGACTCATTTCTCAGTTTACTTCAAAATCCTTCAGTTCCAACTTTTGCTTCCATGTCTGTAGTTTTACTCCAAATCTTACATAGATTCTTTTATAAGAACAAAGTTGTCAGCATACAGAAGTCCCCATGAACAACCAGTCTTAAACTTCTCTGTTATGACTTAAAAGTATATAATGAACAGGCATGGCTGTCTGCTTCCCAGCCACATGGTTTCAGGTTCAGTTCCACTTCATGGTACCTTGGGCAAGTGTCTTTTATTATAGCTCCAAACTGACCAAAGCTTAGGGAGTGGATTCTGTGAATGGAAACTGAAAGAAACCGATTGTTTATATGTGTGTGTGTGTTACTGTCTCTTTGCCTTGACATATGATAGCTGTATGCAAGTGTTATGGGCAAAAATATGCAGTATCTTTAATTTCCAATCTTATGAGACATCTCTGGTTATGGGGAAATATTACCTAACTTGATTGAAGATAGGTGAGGGTTGGTGACAGGAAGAGCATCTGGCTGCAGAAAACCTGCATCAACAAATTACATCTGATCCATGCTAGTGTAGTAAAGTGGACATTAAAACTCTGCTGATGATAATGGGAGGGCTGAAGTATGAGCCCTGAGAGATCCCTACCTGCTTGCTAAATTCATTTCTGTACTCATTGTTTACTCTCACTTCAATGACTGTCCTTTGTATATAGTTTTCATTTCCCTCACTAGCCACTCATCTACTCCTAACTTCCTTAGTGCCCACCAGATGACAGAGTGAGGTATTCTGTCAAAAGCTTTCTTTAAATCTATAAATGCTAGATATAGAAGCCTACATCCAGATAAGTATTTCTTTTGCAGTTGTCTCACTAGGAAGATTGGCATTGATGCTACGTCTTCCTAGCACTAGGCCAAACTCCATTTTCTCTTGGCTAATCCCGTTATGAATCAATTTTGGAATAACTTATTTAACTTCCAGGATCTAGTTCAACAATTTGATGTATCAATGGTTTCCTCTCTTTGTACATCTCCTTTACGTTTGTAACAGTTTACAATAATGCTGCTATACCAGCCATTGAGTATGATGCCTTCTTGTATCACCTAATTAAGTATTTTAGTGACTAATCTATATTCTATTTTGCCAGATATTTTAGGCATCTCCAGCAACTATTTCTAAAGCACCAGCTGTTTCCACAGTCTTCATATCCTTAATTGCCTTATCTGTCATATTGCTTCCAACTTCTATGACCAGTTTCTCTGTTGGATCTACTTGAAAGCCACCCTCCCTCTTCCATGTAATTTCCATGGCATCACCACATCATCTTCCTCATTTAGCATCTGTTTTCCATACTGGCATGAGTTAGACAGTTTGACTTGTAAGTCAGAGAGCTATACCAGGTTCCAGTCTGATTTGGCTTGGTTTCTACCACTGGATGCCCTTCCTAATGCCAACCACTCCAAGAGTGTAGAAGATCCCTTTTATATGTCACTGGCACTGCCCACGACTATAATTTCACTTGGCTTGATGTGTCTTCTCAATTACAGCAAATTGCCAAAGGTCTTGATCACTTGTTATTGTCTTCGTGAAACTCAACATCCGAAGATCATGTTTCATCACCTCAATACTTCCATATCACTTTTTTTTTTATTGTCATTGAGTGCAAAGGTGCTGTTATCATTCTATATATACTTCTTGATAACATCTCAATTCTCTCTAGTACACTTGTCTCACTATTCTGAACAGTACATATCTCTGATCTCCCACCAAAGAACATGTGCAAATGTCTTTCTTTCTGCCTCTCCTTTTGCCAAGTATACCTGATATATATAGCTTCTCTTGTAGCCATTTGATACTTTTCTTTGCCAGCTCTTTCTTCTAGTCTATCCAGACCTGACTCTTATTTTTCATAGCTCTGTCTACAACATTATTCCATCACCAAGCAGGCAGGTGGATGGATGAATAGAGGGATATAATAAAACCCATACAAATAATTATTTTGAATGAGAATATAAATATGATTTATACAGTTATATATTTAAGAGATGAGGAATTATGTACATTATTTACATCTGACGGATATTTGTCCTCATCTTGTTTGTTAACACAACGTTTTGACTGATATACCCTCCAGCCTTCATCAGGTGTCTTGGGGAAATTTTGATCCTGGGTTCTCATTCCTAAGGTATTTTTCGATGTTATTATTATTATTATTCAGGTCACTGCCTGGAATTGAAAAATGCCTTAGGAATGAGAACCCAGATTCGAAATTTTTCCAAGACACCTGATGAAGGCTGAAGGGTATATCAGCCAAAACATTGTGTTAACAACAAACAAGATGAGGAAAAATATCCATCAAATGTAAATAATGTAAATGTGATTTGTTTAAAGAATTTTTTTTTAATGTAATGTAGAGGGTGCATCAGTTTTTCGAGGACACCGCTTTCAAGAGCTCTAACTTTCTTCTAATCTGTTTTTTTTTACTTTACTTTTCAGATAAGTAATATCAGACATCAGGTTGACTCAGTACATGAAAAGGCACACTGTAATTGTCACCTTAAAAGCGCAGCATAGCTTGCTTCCTGAAAGTTTTCCAATCAGTCATTGTCAAAGTTTGAAAAGAGCTGGAGGCTGCTGATATGGATCCAACATCAGCAGCTAAATGTAAAATGCTTGCAGAGGGGCTTAAAACCATCAGAGCACATAACTTTGTACAAAAATTCCAAGAAAAACTTGATAAAAATCCCCAGAAATTCAATCCAGGCCATTGCAAAGGACCTCAAGATTTCAGAATGCACCATCAGAAGAGTTGTGTATGAGGAAATCCAGTACAAGTCGTATGTGATGTGGAGAAGTCAGTTTATGTCAGTTGTGACAAGAGAGAATCATTTGATCCATGCAAAGTGCTTGCTATACAAGTTAAAACACTAAGAAGCAGGAGTGCTTCAATCATGGCCAAAAGGTAAACTGAAAGAATGACAGATAGTTATGCAAAGACCTAAATGAGGTTCCTATGGTCACGCATACTAAATTCCCAGAAAGTGTGATGGTTCTGAGAGTCATCAGCAATGGGGGAGATGTCATACCTTCTCATTCTTTTTCACAGGACTTGAGAGTCACTGCTGCTGTTCACAGAGAGGTGTTAGGGAAAATTGTGAGACCCTGGATAGACAGAGTATGCAACAGAAGACCATATGTCTTCCAACAAGACTCTTTGCTGTCTCATAAGGCTAGGACAACCCAAACATGAATACATACCAATCTTCATGAACATGTCCTCTCAGGCATAGCTCACCAGAACTCAATCCACTGGGCATAGTCATGGGAAGATCAATCAACACCCCCATAACACCATACAAGCTCTCAAGTTCACCATAACCAGCATTATGTCCAAAATTGATAAATATCGTCTGATTCAAGCCTGCCTGTGCTTTCTACCCCATATTGAACCAGCCATTGATGCTAACGATAGATTCATTGAATAGGTGTAACAAAAGGTTTCTCAAGATTATTTGTATCAATTTTTTTTCATACACACAGCTTTCCTTTGATGAGTTATGCATCTTTTCCTAAATTCACAAAAATAACCTAAAGAAATTGATTCAGCGTATATATTGTTTATCTACTTTTTTTTTTTTTTTTTTTTTTTTTTTTGTTCAGAAAAGACAAAATGGCAGGTGAGCACTACATCACACAGTTGATGAAGAAGTGCTTCTGGACGTGGCAACTATACCTTCACAGAGAAAAAGAATGCCAGCGTTTAAAACTCTCACAGAAAGAAACCAAAGACAAAATGGAGAAACTCTTAACTGCTGCTGCTTCAGGAAAAATAAATGTGGCTAATTCTTTGAGCAATTCTGAGACCAAATCTAAAAATTTAACCAAGGTAAACCTTACAAGCAATGACTTCACTAGCACATTTGCACATTATATATATGTGTGTATGTATGTGTGTTTTTGTGTATGTGTATATATCATTATCATTGTTTAATGTTACTGTTCTATGCTGGCATGAGTTGGACAATTTTACAGGATCTGATGGGCCCAAGGAATGCATGGTTCTTCATTGTCCACTTTAGCATGATTTCTACAGCTGGTTTGCCTTTCCTACCATATGGTTTGCATTTCCAACCACTTTACAGTGTGTACTAGGTACTTTTTTCATGCCACTAGTATTAGTAAGGTTGCCATGCAGCTTGCTTGGAAGACTGAACCTTTAGGGAGAAACTTTATGCTAGATGAAGAGTAAAGAGATGTAGAGTATGAGAGAAAAAGGGCAGGAGCAGAACACTTTTCTTGTTGTAGAAGAACTACATGATCACTCACATTTTGGAAGAGAGGATAGGAGTGATTGGATGGAGATGGAAAGGGATAGAAAATAGAAGTGATGAGGAGTCATGGTAGACCTTCAAGTTACAAGATGAGCAGAAATGAGTGGGACAGAGGGACCAGGAAAGATGCATGGTAGTGTAGAGCTGCAGAATAGTAATGGTAATGGAGTATACAGAAGGATAAACAAGAGATAACATGATGGATGTGGGTAGGTTGCAGGAGTGGATGGGGAAAAGAGAGGCATGTATAGTTTATGAAAAGAGTGAAATATATGGAGGGGGAGATAATTTGGTAGCACAATGGCAGGGGGTTACCAATTAAAGTGTGGATGTAGAGAACAATGGTGGATAACAAACGAAATACTAATTTTTCTAAGCACTTTTTCTTTCATTTTTCCCTTGGGTGAATTTGGTCAATGGAAACTGAAAGAAACCTGCTATACATGTGAATATATATGTGTGTGTGAGATGGAAGATATGTAAAATAAGAAATCCCTTACCTGAAAAACATTTAAGGGTTAGTGAAAGGAAAAGCATCTAGCTGTGAAAACAATGCCTCAGTGTTTGTCTAACTCGTGCTAGCATGAGAAAATGGATATAAGACAAATAATATATAGCAATCAGATGGAAAAAAGTGAAGATTATATTTTTACATAACTTTATTCAATGTTATAAACATTTGGAATTCCTAGAGGAAATTTTTCTTCATTATGTAATGGTTCCCTGTCTCATGTTCTCATGGACAAGCATATTCCTATGCATGATGACATCTTGACTGTAAATCAGTCAAAGAAGGTAAAGTCCCACTCTCACAAATATGTTTGATGGAAGCCCTGAGAATCTATCTCAATAACTTTGTCTGAGGAGAATAGTCGAGAGCTAATTGTTCGATTAATTAAGTAATACAAACCATTGTATAGTAAGGAAACAAATCCTCTTGTGATTTAAATCATTTGTAACATTGAATTATATGTAAAAACATAATCTTCATTTTTCTGGCTGATTGCTGTCATACTCTGCAAATAATGTACCAACCAATCAATTGGTGAATGACCTTGGATTTACAGTTTGGATCACCTGGTGTATCTAACCTATATTCCTATATTCATCACTAGACACTCTGTTAGCCAGGTATTTTTGCATAGACTGCTGACTGAGGTATTCACCTGGATTTCTTCAGCCCCTATTTTCCTTGGGACAACCTGCTGAGAGCCACCGACCAGATCTGTAGTTGGTGCAAACTCCCCTCTCGACTCAAAGTAACATGGTGGTGGAACAATGTGGTTGACAGGGCTATTAGACAAAAGAAACAGGCTTAGAAAGACTGGAAGAATGGAGGCAGCTGGGAATTGTGTCAAATTGCCAGAAGGGAAGCTAGGAGACAGGTTTACTTAGCCAGAGGGGAAGCAGATAAGAAAAAAATTGCCAATGTTCTGTGCTGTGAGGACCAAAGACTTGAATATTTCGTGTTGCAAGACAGTGTGTGAGAGAGAATCGTGATGTCGTAGGAGAGAAATGTGTCCGCATGGATGATGGTTCACTTGCACTAAACGAGGCTGCTTAATAAAGAGAATGAATGGGAGGAAGAGAGTCTGCCACATGTCGACCCAACAGAGGGACAAGCTATCCTAATTGACAGTACCTCGGTAGATAAAGCAATCAAAAGTATGAAGACAGGGAAAGCCCCTGGCCCATCAGGAATCACTGCAGAAATGCTCAAAATATCTGGCAGTGTCGGCTATAGCCTAGTCACCCGTATTACGAACCAGGTGATACACGAAGTAGCACCATAGTCAACTGCTACAAAGGTAAAGGTGACACTTTAGACACAAGCAATTACAGAGGTATCAAGTTGTTGGACCAGGTAATGAAAGTCACTGAGAGGGTCATAGCCCAACTAATTAGGGAGAGAGTCAGTTTAGATGAGATGCAGTTTGGGTTCGTGCCTGGGAAAAGCACCACTGATGCTATATTTCTGGTAAGACAGCTTCAGGAGAAATACCTAGCCAAAGATAAACCTCTGTACCTGGCTTTCGTTGACATGGATAAAGCCTTTGACAGGGTCCCCTGCTCCCTTATCTGGTGGTCAATGAGGAAACTAGGGATACATGAGATGTTAGTGAGAGCTGTGCAAGCCATGTACAGAGACGCTGTCAGTAAGGTGAGGGTTGGCAACAAGTACAGTGAAGAATTCCGGGTTGAGGTAGGGGTCCACAAAGGTTCAGTCCTCAGCCCCCTCCTATTTATCATTGTCCTCCACGCAATAACACAGGAATTCAAGACGGGATGCCCCTGGGAGCTCCTCTATGTTGATGACCTTGCCCTTATTGCTGAGTTACTATCAGAACTAGAGGTGTGGAAGCAAGGACTACAATCGAAGGGCCTTAGAGTGAACCTAGCTAAAACCAAAGTCCTAATAAGTAGGCAGGTAGATAAAACACAAACCCTTTCAGGTAGATGGCCCTGCTCAATCTGTAGAAACTCCATAAGATGTACCCAGTGTAAGCTATGGACACATAAGAGGTGCAGCAATATCAAAGGAAGGCTAACTAGGAAGATAGTTTTTGTATATGGCAGATGCTCAGGAGCAATAAACACTGAAAATGTGCAGAAAACAACCTTTGCCACACTCCAGGAAGAAAAACTAGAAGTAGTTGATAGCTTCCACGACTTAGGTGACCAAGTTTGTAGCGGGGGAGCTCTTACCTCTGCTGGTGACAAAGGGCTTCCCACTCAGAGTGAGAAGACTAGGCAAGCCAAGTGAGAGCATA
>NC_068985.1:55884150-55886262 GCF_001194135.2 Octopus bimaculoides | reverse complement strand
CCTTGTCAGTGCCGCTGGACTGGCTCCTGTGCAGGTGACACCTAAAAAGCACCATTTTGAGCGTGGCCGTTGCTAGTACCGTGTGACTGGCCCTCGTGCCGGCGGCACGTAAAGGCACCCACTAGACTCTCGGAGTGGTTGGCATTAGGAAGGGCATCCAGCTGTAGAAACTGCCAGATCAAATTGGAGCCTGGTGCAGCCATCTGGTTCACCAGTCCTCAGTCAAATCGTCCAACCCATGCTAGCATGGAAAGCAGACGTTAAACAAAAATGATGATGATGATGATATATATCTCATTTTTAGAAAAAACATAAATCCAGAAAAGAAGCACACTCTAAGAAGTAGAGTAGTTTATATTTTTTCCTGGTAAAGGCCAGTTTATGGGGTTACCCTGGATTTCCCGTCCATAAAAGGTTTAGCTTTCTTGCGTATTGTCAGATCTCAAGACCTGTTGGCCTGTCAACAGATCTTGGGGTTTGACGATACACCACAAAGTTAAACCCTTTATGGATGGGAAACTCAGGGTAACCCCATAAACCAGCCTTCACCAGGAATATATATATATGTATGTATGTATGTATATGTGCAGGGTTCATAAGGTATTTGAGGACATACCTTTTTGGGGTCATTGCTGCATTTTTTGCTAACTCTGTATAATCTTTGTTTCAGAAAATGATAAAGGCAGACCCTCAGCTTACTCAAGAAATGAAGGGGCATGCTGTTATTGTGGTTATAAAGGCTGAGCATAGCCATTTAGAAATATCTCGATTTTTAAATGTTGCCAAATCTTTCGCCTACAAAGTTTGTAAGGAGCTAGAGACTTAAGATGGAAACGTATCACCACCTGTTTCAAAGCATAAAAAGCATTCTAAATGATCTGAAATCATCAGAATACCTGAATTTATTCAGCAAATTCAACTGACCATTGATTACAATCGCAGAAAGTCCATGAGGTCAATTGCAAAAGATCTCCATGTGTCAGAAGGAACAGTCAGAAATGTTGTCCATGAAGACATCAGATATAAATTTTATATGATGAGGAAAGGTCAATTTGTCCTAAAAAGCAAAATAAAATCACTACATCAGATCTAAAAGGCTCTTAAACAAACTGAAAAATCCAGCTGCTGAAGATTTGATTTGGTTTTTCTCAAACGAGAAAAACTTCAACCAAGATCAAAAAGTTAACAGAAGAAATGACTGATGGTTATGTGCAGACCCTTTTGAAGTTCCAAGTGTTATGCATACAAAATTTCCTGCAACTGTCATGGTTTTAGTGGTTGTCAGCTATGAAGGACAGATGATGCCTCCTTACTTCTTTCCACAAAGCCTTAGCGTTAACTCTGCCGCCTACATTGTGGTCCTGGAAATAATTGTTAAGCCCTGGATAGACAGTGTAAGCAAGGAAGGCCATATGTGTTTCAGTAAAACTGCACTATTGCACATGGCTCTAGTAACACTGGAATAGATGGCTGAAAATTTTCATGTTCACGTAACCCCTAACATTTGGCCTCCTAATCCCCCAGATCTCAATCCACTGGACTATTATATGTGGAGCGTTGTTGGGAGAGAGATCAATTAACACACACCAAAGATTCTATGAAAGCTGCCATAGTCAGAGTAATGTCCAAAATGAACCAGGACCACTTGATTTGAGTATGTAGAGGATTTAGATTTCATACAGAAGCAGCCGTTGAAGGTGAAGGTGGCTTTATTGAATAACATTATAGAAAAAAAGGTTTATTTTTATCCTCATAGCATTTTTTGATAAATAAAGTTATTATCTCTTATTATATATCTGTTTTTTTGTAAACATAAATCTGTCCTCAAATATCTTATGCACCTTGTATATACATGAGTGGGTGGACAAATGAAAAGAAAAGGCACTCAACACATTTAGTAGGAGTTACATATATTATTTAAAGCAGTTTGATTCAACACCATGCTACTTAAAGTTTTGTGGGCCTCTAACAAGCCTGGACATTAAACGATGATGAGGATATATATATATATATATATAAATTCAGAAGAGTGGTACAACAAGGCACCGATATTTACTGGATATTTTGCTGGAAATTAATACATTTGTATTGAAATATTTTTCATTGATATAT
>NC_068985.1:55882404-55884054 GCF_001194135.2 Octopus bimaculoides | reverse complement strand
TCTTGTATATATATATGATGGGCATCTTTCAGTTTCCATCTACTACATCACTCACAAGGCTTTGGTTGGTCAGGATCTGTAGTAGAAGTTACTTGCCCAAAGTTCCAAGTAATGGGACTAAACTTGAAACCATGTGGTTGTAAAATGAACTTTTTGGTGAAGCTGCCATGTCGCATCTATTATTATATATTATGCTGTAGAAAAATCTTTATGTTTGGAGAGAGAGAGAGAGAGAGAGTGAGAATTAGCCTTTGACTTTTACCGTCTGGAGAGTTTTTTTTAAGCTTGATATTTAAACGCTATTATTAATATATATATATAGCTGTATCTACTTTGAGTTCCACCATTAGAAATGATTTAATAAACCACCTGTTATATATGAAATTCTTTATCCCTTCATAGAAGAAGCCAGACATTGAGAAATGCATTAAACAAGTGAAAATTTCAAGTGTTCCATGCCATTCTGATGGTAGTATTATTGAGTGCTCGCAATTGTCAAGTGTACCATGGAAAGCTTCCAGAAAGCTGCTGGACATGGAAACTCCTCAATTTTCTCAGCTTGTTGCAGGAACAAATCCTGAAACCTATTCTTCAGATCAGAAACAGTTAAGTGCATTTTTAATTACTGCTGGCTATTGTACAACTACTACTGCTGCTGCTACAACTGCTGCTACTGGTTATTTTGAAACTGCCACCTCTGCTGCTGCTACCACTGCTATTGCTGCTGCTCCTGTTGCTACTACTACTGCTGCTATTACAATTGCTGCTACTACTACTGTTCCTACTATTGCTGCTGTTGATGCTATTCGTCCTGCTTCTACTGCTGCTACTACTACTACTACTACTACTACTACTACTACTACTACTGCTACTGCTACTGCAACTAGTGTTTCTGAAACTAATGCAATCCAGCCCTCTCTTCAGTCTCAATCCCTTCAATCTACTGAAACTACAGTTACTCCAATTACCGTTAACACTGTTGGTTCTTGTTCCTCTATTAATCAACAAATTCACAATACTTCTTCTGGCACTTATTCATTATCTTTAATGAGTCGTCAGCAAATCTTTTGCCGCTGTTGTAGCTTGTGTATGTGGGCGTTCATGATGTCGTTGTTGTTGCTGTCAGTGCTTGTTATTGTTGCTGTCATTATTATTGCCATTGTCCTTTAGCACACCAGCACCACGTGGTTGATTCAGCAGACCTTTGATGATGATGATGTGACGATAAGGATGATGTTGTTGTGAGACAGTTATTGTTATGGTAAAGGGTTATTAAAGTACTGAGCTCAAATAGCAGTATTTTTATGATATTTACTTGTTCTTTTATATTCTACTTTCATATAACATCAAGGTTATCTATATATATAAAAATGAGAATGTGTGTCTGTCTGTCTGTGTGTGTGTGTGTTTCCCTAAAACTCGAGAACTACACAACCAATTTCATTCAAATTTTACACATGTCTTACTTAGGGTTCCGGTTGTGTTTTAGTCAAAAAAATTTTTTAACTTCTTGCAGAGTTCGAGCCCACGGCAACATAATATCTCCTCCACTATTTAAGTATTACGTGTCAAAAGTGAAACAAAAACACTCATGTCAAATACTTTCACTTTAAAAATGAAACTATTCCACTAACTGAAACAATCACATTT
>NC_068985.1:55872996-55880571 GCF_001194135.2 Octopus bimaculoides | reverse complement strand
AACTTCTCTGGTTGACATTAACACCCCCACCCCCAATAGGGGCCTTCATTCCCACATTTTAGAGCTCCATGAGCTCCATTTTGCAGAAGCAAAATCTTTTTTACAGGTTCCAGAAGACTGAAATTTTGGAATATGCACATAAAGATCAATAGTATGGGATACATGTCTCATGATTAGAATTTTTTTAGGGTGTGTAAAGAGGGAAAGAACCCTCATGTGCAATTTTGATGAAATTCGAATCGTATGTATTCCAGTTCCTTACAGAAAATATAACAGAAAAGTCTCATTTTTCAATTGCATGTAACACGGGCAACGCCGGGTATCTCTGCTAGTTGCTAATAAAATTATTATCGTTGCTATAGAGGTGATGCTTTCACTCATCGTACCACTATCTATCCTACAAAACATTAGATTATACCAATGCAGAATTCAGTATCCCACTGAGTTGGACTTTACCATTCATTCTTTAAGAATCAATTATTACTAATGAAGGACTGAGGTTAGTATACATTCACAATCCAAAAATGCCTGGCCTTGTACTTACCTAAATTAGATAACTGTTGTAAGTCTTCTTGCTTGCATTTGCTGCACTACCAAGCACAACTCTGTGTGCGTTGGCTATGTACAGTATGTTGAACTGATACTTCTATGTGTTATGCATTTTTTAAAGTCCTGGGATTGTTCTTTTTTTTTTCATCATTCCCAAGCCAACTATTATGTTAGGGATCATTTTTGTTTTCAGGCCTTTCATTCAGGTTATCTCTATTTCCAGATCTTTATTCTTTAATAATTTCTCCATTTCTTTGAGACAGGCATTATCATCTGTTAGGATTGATACTTCAGTGTTCCTTGGTGATCCTTGACAACAATATCTCATCAGTTAACCTTGATCACACTGTCTGTATGTATTTGTATGTCCCAAAGAATGGTCACTTTGTTATTCTCAGAGACCTTTTCAGGTGCATGCTTATCACCTTGATCACATTGACCAACCAGACTGCCCATGTCTCTCTGGATCATGCTTTCCTCATCCACATAGCTCAAACATTTGTCATATTTCATTAACCCACCATTTTGGAAGCCTTCTGAGTAGCCTCTTCTACTCACACAGATACCACTTGACAACTGTATGAGTTCACTGATTGTTGGTGAATCAAGCAATGTGTTCAATCCATCTCACCTTCTGCTTTCTGTGTTTGGTGAAGATGTCTCTCATGCCAGATTTCTCTCTTCTTTGCTCTAGATGTGCTCTTTTAGTGAAACTCCCAGCATCAATCTTGCCATAACTCTTTGAGCAGTTATTTACCTCTGCTCCTTTCTCTTCATCATGGCCCAGGCTTCACTTCCATGCAAAATAGCAGGTTAAACTGTGCAGTTGAAGAAGTTGGCACAAGTGGTCCTATCCAGCTTTCATTTGAGCACATCTTTAATGGAGTTGAACACTTTCCATCTAGCTCTTATTCTCTGCGAGATCTCTTTCACCATGTCTCGGTGCATACTCACCTCTTATCCAAGGTAGATGTATTCCTCCACTTCTCTATTTTATTATCTCGCAATCACTATTTGGCCTATTGCTGAATATTTGAACCACATAAATTTGGTTTTATGCGGTTTATTTCAAGGCCTACTTCTAAGCTTCTGATGTCCAGCTCTGTCAGCATTATCTGCAGCTGATCAGTGGTCTCAGTGATGAGCACAATGTCATCGGTGAAATGAAGGTGAGTCAATGGCTTGCTGTTAATGATCAAACCACCTCACCAGTTGATGTCTGTGATGATCTGATTGAGACACAAGGGGAAGAGTTTCAGAGAGATGGTGTCTCGTTGTTTGATACTCTTCTCCACCAGTACTCTTATGAGTGAGAACAGCAGAGATTGGTGTTGATCTTGACATTTTCGAAGGCCTTCTCATAGACCACAAACATGACACACAGAGGCAGTCTGTATTTTTTTGCTCACTCCAACAATTGGGTCAGAGTGAATATATGATCTTTTGTGCTGTAATTCTTCTGAAAACCTGCTTGTTCCTATGGTTGTTGTTCATCTAGATGTTGTGATAATTGGTTTAGGATTATCTTCATGAACAGCTTGTATATTTGGGACAAGAAGCATATGGGACGATAATTCTTCAGATCTTCATTATCTCCATTCTTATTTTGGTGTCAAATTGACAGCATAGATGAAGATTATGTCTCACTGATCAAGAAACTGTAAGAGTGCTTGAGGAATGTGAAAGAGGCAAGTCCAAATGAGCAGAAGGGAAGAATCTTGGAGGAGATAAAGAAACTGCTGGAGAAGAACATGAAGAGGACTGCAGAAGACCACCTTGAATATTCCATTCTCTGTAGGGTGATACGTCAACAGCTGATGAAAGACTTCAAGAAATATCATACAGAAAAGCTCTGAAAGGCTGCTAAAGAAAGAAAGAGCCCTAAGAAGTGTGAGAGGGAGATGGCATTCTACAGATTGAAGGTGACATCACTCAAGAACTCAAATGGTGATCCAGTCAATGAAAAAAGTGAGGTTCAAAAGATCTATGAAGATTTTTATCTTAAACTTTTCAAGTTGGTTGTGGGGACTGAACCATTATCGTCACTCCAAAGGAAGGAAAGTGTACCACCCATTCACATTAGTGAAGTTGAAAAGGCTGTCAATTTGATAGAAAATGGAAAAGTATCAGGGAAAGATGGCATAACATCTGAAATGTTGAAGTCAGGTGGAGAGCAGTTTTGGAAAATCTTTGCCAAACAATTTAGTCACCATCTGGACAAAGGGAAAATACCATCACAATTGGAAAGAGTCAAAAATCGTCCTGCTGCTTGCTTAAACCACATCTTTTATGTTGGTACTTCATAATGCTAGTGAAATTTCCAATATATGTAAGCTATACTTTTATCATGACTTCTTGGCAAAGATTGGACTGCCAGAGACAATGTGATAAATTGTTTCTTCTATCTCCACATCTTCTGTAGTTACTGTATTCTACTTCATTACATGCTTTGGGTGGGGGTGGGTCTCTGGTGAGAGGAGGCTTTGGTCCTATGCCACATCAAGAATCCTTCTGTTTCAGTTTTGTTCTGTGCCTCTTAGTGTTGCAAATTTTTCTTCACTACTTCTATGCTGTTCAAATATTTTAGGTATTGGCCGTGGAAGGGATATTTTTCTCTTGCTGTTGCTTTATCATGGTATCTTGTATCCCTATTTTTTGCTAAAATTTTGATCTTTTTACAATTTTTGTTGCTGTTCTTTTTCTTCATACCATATATGCTATTGCAGTCTGTTTTATATTTGTTGGTTTTCTTGTTTATGCTTTTTATGTCTGTTAGTTTTCCATTATTCTTTATATGGTAACTTTGTAGTTCTTCTGTCAATACTTTGTAATATTTTTCTAGTTGCATAAAGCCCCTATCTCCCATATATTCATGGTAAAAATAATCTTTCAACATCAGGTTTTAGATTATATATTCTAAATGCAGTTATCATTTTTCTTGTTTTCCTGTTTATTGTTGCTTATTCATTTAGCATCCAAATGAGAAAGTGATAGTATAATTTATTACTGGGGCTGTGAGTAAATTATTACCCATTATCTTATTCTTTGAGTAAATTATTACCCATTATCTTATTCTTTGAGTAAATTATTACCCATTATCTTATTCTATTTTAAGTATTTATCTTCTTCATTTATAATGTTCCTTCCTAATCTTTTCTTTCATTTGTGTGTGTTGTACATTGTCTAGTTCTTTGATTCCTAAGTATTTGTGTGTGTGTGTTTGGTCTAATTCTTTTGTCTTAGTTTCTTTCTTTAGCATGGATGTTCATAATTAATTTTCACCTTTTGATGCATATTCTAATTTGAATCTTATATCAGTTTATTTGGTTAATCCATGTACTATCTGGAGTAGTGTTTATCCTCTGCAGCATATAAGTGAGGTCATCCATAAACAAAATCTGGCTCATTCTTTTACCTTAGCATTTGTATCCAAATCCTGTCCTGATTCATGTTTTGTTTAAAGATATCAATAGCAAATAGAAAGAGAGTGAAGAGAAGAAGTCTTCCTTAAAGTATGTATGTGTGAAGAGAGGAAGTCTTCCATGAAGAATTGTAAAAACTAAGCCCAACTCTCTGAAAAGAGAGTTGGGTTTAGGTTTTCAATTTCCTCTTTTGTCTGTGTTTGTAAAATTGTTTGCCATTTACTCATGATAGGTTTCACATGTTTTCTTATTATTGGTTCTAAGATCCATGTGTAGAAAAGTCTATCAAAATTCATCTGCTAGTCAATCCATGTCATGCTCAGATCATTTCTTTTTGCTCTGTAGCCTTTACTTATAGCTTTATTAATCAGTAATTGATCTTTACATCCATTTGACCCATTATAGCATCCATTCTGTTTTTGAGGAAACAGATTGTTTTTCCAGATGTTAATATATTTGCTGCAATATTATTGCAGTTAAGGCTTTGAAGGTTCTAGAAAGGTAAGCAGCATTTTGTCTGTCTGTACATTCTGTGTTCAAATACCATCAAGATCAACTTCCCCTTTCATCCATCAGGTCAATAAAATAAGTACCACATCCACCAAAATTTCAGACCTTATCCCTGTAGCAGAAAGAATTGTTATTATTGTAAATGGCTGTGACAGAAACACTTGAAAGTTGATTAACTTTATTTCAATATTTTTGCCCTGTTAAGGCAGTGAGGTAGCAGAATTGTTAGTACGGCAGGTAAAATGCTTAGCAGCATTTCATTTATCTTTACATTCTGAGTTCAAATTCCACTGAGGTCAACTTTGCCTTTCATCCATTCTAGGTTAATAAAATAAGTACCGGTTGGACACTGAAGTCAATGTAACTGACTTAGCCCCTTCCTCAAAACTGCTGGCTTTGTGCCAAAATTTGAAACCAATATTTTGTCCTGTCCTTCAATGGGATCCCAGCACTGCTAGGTTTGACTTTGCCTTTCATCTTTTGGGTGCTAATTTTAACCTACTACCTTATTTAACACCACCACTTCTCCGGTACCTTTTAGCACAGCTCATTGTGTTTCTGGCATTATAAACTAGACCTCCACTCATGCTAATTTTTTAAATGTGTGCACTAGCCATTAGCTGTATCAATCTCCCCAGTCCAGGAGAGGTGGTGAAAGTAAAGGGCATTGTTCCTCCTGCTCTTCTCCGGAATATATAGGAGAAAAATACTCTGACACAAAACTTGCAGTCAAGATAGTACCAGTCATCTTGCAGTGCTTGTCACTGGAACCTACTATAGTGACAGAGAGTGTTGTACAGGCTCTTGTTACTTAAATTCAATGACATGCAGATGTCTCACTGTCATTTCATTTCTTGGTCTATTTTTGCATTTTATTAAGTCAGTTCTATGGCAATGGAAGCATGGCGACATGTAAAGTCATATTTGCACACATACAACAAGGATGAAAGTAAACCAGACAGCCATCATCTGACAAGATGAGGCAATCATCAACACACTCACACACACACACACACACACACACATATTATATTATTGCTGTTTTAACACCCACTTGCATGAGTCAGACAGAATTCTTTGAGGAAGATTTTCTACAGCTGGAAGCCCTTCCTACCACCAACCCTCACCTGTTTCCAAGCAAGGTAATATTTCCACCTGGACACTTGCATTTTCAAGGAAAATTGGAAAAAAAGAGCACTGCTTATATGCTGGTATGATCACGATGCTTATCTAGAATTATCACATGATGAGATAAAGAGGAGACACAAACACACACACTCATATATAACTGTGTGTTTGTGAGAGAAACATAAGCACTCAACTGTGAGTACACTATGTCTAATAGCAAAAACACCTGAAAGCTAATGAAATTCTTGTTGTTTTGTCATTTATTAATTGATGTTACACTCTATATTCACCTGATGCTTTACTCCAAAGCATATATGTATCCTAAGTGGAATTATAATATATATATGAATGTGTGTGTGTGTGTGTGTGTGTGTGTACATATATTAGGTCATCTCATAAATAATGCATTTTCTTTTAATATTTCTTTTATTTTTCCAAATTAAGATAAAGTTCTTTTTTAATCTAAAATATACTCTCCTTCATTTTCTACAATGCTCTTCCATCTATCTGGTAGACTTGCAAGGTCCCTCTTACAAAATCCATTTGTCTATGATGCAAAATACTCCTTCAATACTGTTCTGATCTTGTCTACAGAATTCATATTTTTTCCGTCCAAATGATTTTGAAGACTGCAGAATGAATGATAATCAGATGGGGCAATATCCGGCGAATGTGGCAGGTGGAGCATCGTTTCCCATTCAAACTGCTCTAGCCCTTGGAATGTCATCTTTGCTGTATGTGGCCAAGCATTATCCTTTGAAAGAACACCTTTCATCTTGAAACCAAAGATAGTTGTTTTTCTTCTAGCGCTGACTTAAGCTGTTCAAGCTACCCATAGCAGATCTCTTTTGTTATCATTTGGTTTGGATTTAAAAGTTCATATCCCACCAAACAGATAACACCTCATGTGGGTGAAGACCTTCTTTAGCCTGGGATGCCAGTGTTTCTCCTTTCCCTACCCATTGTTTTTGGTGCTTGACATTTTTATAGAGAACCCATTTCTCGCCACCATTTACTATTCGGTCCAAAAAAGGTTCAATCGTGAGACATGACAGCAAAGAAGAGCACACATTCACTCTCTGCATGTAATTAGACTCGGAAAGTTTGTGAAGAACTCATTAACCCAATTTGCTGATTTTTCTGATGGCACTCAGGTGTCAATGGATGATTGAGTGACCAAATCCAATCTTCTCTGCTCAACAGTTACGATAAAATTTTGTTCCATCAAGGTTTGCAGGACATCCTCATCAAGCTCTCCAGATCTTCCAGGATGAGGCTTGTCCTCTAGGCTATAGTTTCCAGCTCGGAATTTCTGGAACTATTGTTGACACTGGCTTATGAATATTCTGCATTAATATTCTTTGCACATTATTGCCTTTATTTAAATATGCTGAATATGTTCCTTTATCAATTCCATTTTAGGTTTGAAAAAATAGCTGTTAAAATTGAACTGCACTCTTCCAATTTAGCACTAAGAATAAGTACAAGGTAAAATTACTACCTGTTTTCATAGCAAGTTGATGCAGGTAGTTTATCCCTTTTCCCTCCTACTTTTAGTTCATGCAATTAAAAAAAAACCCACATGGGATGACCCAGTATATATATATATATATATATATATATATATAATTAAGATTCAGTTGAATTAGGTACTTAAGTTGAGATAATAAGTCAGTTTGGTATTGTCTGCACAGCTCAAAGTTAGGTGAATAAAAAGCAAATAAGTAAAACAAGGATGTTCAGGTATTAGTGCATTATGACCATTTCGAGTGGCTCCTTTTAATCAATCAATGTAAGCATTACATCAACTTGAAATAAACTGCTCTCATGCATCCGAGGAGAGTGGTTTATTTCAAATTGATGTAATGCTTGCATCGATTGATTAAATGGAGCTGTTTGAAACAGCTGTAATGCACTAATACCTGGACATCCTTGTTACTTATTTGCATATATATATATATATATA
>NC_068985.1:55871067-55872896 GCF_001194135.2 Octopus bimaculoides | reverse complement strand
TTATTATTATTATTATTATTAAGGCAGTGAGCTGGCAGAATCGTTAGCAGTCTGGGAAAAATGCTTAGCAATATTTTGTTTGCTGCTACATTCTTAGTTCAAATTCTGCCATGGTCAACTTTGCCTTTCATCTTTTTGGAGTCAATGAAATGAGTATCAGTTGAGCACTGGGGTCGATATAATTAACTAGCACCCTCCCCCCAAAATTTCAGGCCTTGTGCCAATGGTAGAAAGGATTATCATTATTATTATTATTATTGTTGTTATTATTATCATTGTTGTTGTTGTTGTTGTTGTTGTTATTACAGGTGCAAGCTGGCAGAATTGTTACAACATTGGAAAAAATACTTTACAGAACATGTTCTGTGTCTAAACTTCATTATTCACCCTTACAAGGTCAATAAAGTAAAGTACCAATCAAACGCTGGGTTTGATAGCATCAGTTAACTCCACCACTGTCAATTTCAGGCTTTATACTTATGTTAGAAACAATCATTAAGTGGCGGATTAGCAGAATTGTTTGTGTCAAATGTCATTATTATACAAGACATTTGTTGATTTTAATTTTTATTATCTTTATTCTTTGTATACATACTACAACTATTGACCTAATTATTACTTCAGATATTTCACATGTATATCAACGATTTTCTGGCCACTAATGATTCAAAAGAAAACATTACATATGACACTGTGCTTCATATATAACATAGGGATCGTCAAGGGGTTCAAGAGATTAGGTTGGTTTTGTAGTGCTCATTATTACAAAGGTAAGTTTATATACATTTATTGCTGCATTTTTTCACATGGTTTCATGAAAATACAGTCAGTCTTATATAAACATCATATTTTATAGATGCTGAAGGCCTTTAATAGATAATTGATAATTAAGCTGATATTTCACATCATTGTAAAAACATATAGCTGTGTTGAGTCTTCATCCATCTCCAAGTTGGTACAGAGCTGTGAAAACAGCTATGAGAGAAGAATTCGCCAAAGATGGTAACAATTAAGGTCCCAATTCTCTTGGGTTTTTCATGCTTAAAGTGTCTGTTTTTAAGATTGTCGCTGAAAGAACTTTCTGGAACTTATCAAGTGAACAATGAGTTCTGTTTGGTTGAAATTGGGGCTTGCATGCAGGATAAACTCATGGTTTACATGCGATTGGAAAAGTTTTGGTCTTTCACAACAATATTTGGTTTATTAGCTTTGATGGTTTGGTCTGTATGAACTGGAAAGTCCCAAAGAATCGTTACATTTTGTCCCTCGGTTATAGCCTCATTATTATCATCATCATCATCATCATCATTATCATTATTATTATTATTATTATTATTATTATTATTACTATGTTGTTTTTTTTCTTCTTTCTTCAAATTTTCTTCCATTTTCCGTACACCTAGGGCAGAGAAGCTCATTGTATACATTCCCAGTTTACACATGCAAATTCACAGGTAAAATATGTATGTAAAAAAAATTAATAAATAAATTAATTCATGAATGGATGTTGTTATAACTATTATCATTATTTATTTATTCATTTATTTATATATTTATTTATTTATATATTTATTTATTTATTTATATATTTATTTATTTATTAAGGTATTACATACTAATTTAGTTAGAAGAAATGCCTTGTGGTTTGGTGACAACAGTCTCCTTAAAACTCAAAAATCTTTTTCAAGATTCTTGCAGAATACATGATTACATTTTTCTGCAGGTCAACAATGCATTTTTCAATTCCAATATTATTCAACCTCTTAGGTAGCAGTTTCAAAGGAGGGTGGAAGGGAATGAGAGAGAGAGAGAGAGAGAGAGAGAGAGAG
>NC_068985.1:55868255-55871057 GCF_001194135.2 Octopus bimaculoides | reverse complement strand
AGAGAGAGAGAGAGAGAGAGAGAGAGAGAGAGACCATGACCAGTTATGTAAGTTAATTATAATCAGCACACAGAGACCTTAGGTGGCGATATATATGTGTGATGTACAGTTTCAAATAAACCAACAGCATAGTTTATAAGATATACCAGAAACATAGTGATGTAGCGCCCCCAGCCTATCAGGAATCACTACAGAGATGCTCAAAATATCTGGTGGGGTTGGCTATAGCCTAGTCACCCATATAGTTAATCAGGTGATACACGAAGGAGTCATACCCAATGACTGATGTAGCAGCACCATAGTCAACTCCTACAAAGGTGAAGGTGACGTTTTATATACAAATAATTACAGAGGTATCAAGTTGTTGGCTCAGGTAATGAAGGTCACGGAGAGGGTCATAGCCCAACTAATTAGGGAGAGAGTCAGTTTAGATGAGATGCATTTTGGGTTTGTGCCAGGGAAAAGCACCACTGATGCTATATTTCTGGTAAGACAGCTGGAGGAGAAATACCTAGCCAAAGATAAACCTCTGTACCTGGCTTTTGTTGATATGGAAAAAGCCTTCGACAGGGTTCCCTGACCCCTTATGTGGTGGTCAATGCAGAAACTAAGGATAGATAAATGGTTAGTGAGAGCTGTGCAAACCATGTACAGGGATGCTGTCAGTAAGGTGAGGGTTGGCAACGAGTACAGTGAAGAATTCTGGGTAGGGGTAGGGGTCCACGAAGGTTCAGTCTTCAGCCCCCTCCTATTTATCATAGTCCTCCAGGCAGTATGCTGACGACCTTGCTCTAATTGCTGAGTCACTATCAGAACTAGAGGAGAAGTTTCAGGTGTGGAAGCAAGGATTAGAATCAAAGGTACTTAGAGTCAGCCTAGCTAAAACCAAAGTCCTAATAAGTAGGAAGGTAGACAAACCACAAATTCCTTCAGGTAGATGGCCATGCTCGATCTGTAGAAAAGGCGTAGGTAGAAACTCTATAAGATGTACCCAGTGTAAGCTATGGACACATAAGAAGTGCAGCAATATCAAAGGAAGGCTAACTGGGAAGATAGTTTTTGTATGTGGCAGATGCTCAGGAGCAATAAAGACTGAAAATGTGCAGAGAACAGCTTCTGTCACATTCCTGGGAGAAAAACTACAAGTAGTTGATTGCTTCCATTACCTAGGGGACCAAGTCAGTAGCTGGGGTAGATACTCTGAAAGTGTAGCTGCTAGAATAAGAATAGCTTGGGCAAAGTTCAGAGAACTCTTACCTCTGCTGGTGACAAAGGACCTCTCGCTCAGAGTAAAAGGTAGACTGTATGATGCATGTGTGAAAACAGCCATGCTACATGGCAGTGAAACATGGGCCGTGACTGCTGAGGACATGCGTAAACTCACAAGGAATGAAGACAGTATGCTCCGATGGCTGTGTAATGTCAATGTACATACTACACAGAGTGTAAGTACCTTGAGAGAAAAGTTGGACCTAAGAAGCATCAGATGTGGTGTGCAAGAGAGACGACTGCACTGGTATGGTCATATGTCAAGAATGGATGAGGACAGCTGTGTGAAAATGTGCCACACCCTAGCGGTTGAGGGAACCTGTGGAAGATGTAGACCCAGGAAGACTTGGGATGAGGTGGTAAGGCACGACTTTTCAACATTAGGCTTAGCCAAGGCAATGACTAGTGACCGAGACCATTGGAAAAATGCAGTGCATAAGAAAACCCGGCAAGCCAAGTGAGACGATAACCTGTGGCCTATGCCAGAAGTGGAACCAGCCCACTTATGCATACCTTTCCTTCACTGGACACTAAACTCTGCTTGCAAAGATCTACTGAAGCAAGTGAAATCGAAATCGAATCAAATTCAATGACTGGCACCCATGCCAGTGGAACGCTAAGAGCACCATCCAAACGTGATTGTTGCCAGAGCAGCTGACTGGCTTCCATGCTAGTGGCACGTAAAAATGCCAGTGGCACGTGAAAAAACATTCAAGTGAGGTCATTACCAGTGCTGCTGGACTGGCTCCTGTGCAGGTAGCATGTAAAAAACACCATTTGAGCATGGCTGTTGCCAGTACCGCCCGACTGGCCCTCATGCCAGTGGCACGTAAAAGCATCAACTACACTCTCGGAGTGGTTGGCATTAGGAAGGGCATCCAGCTGTAGAAACTCTGCCAGATCAGATTGGAGCCTGGTGCAGCCAACTGGTCTAATAGTCCTCAGTCAAATCGTCCAACCCATGCTAGCATGGAAAGCAGACGTTAAACGATGATGATGATCATCATTATCATATCAGAGATTATATATATATTTTCTTTATTTCTGTTTAGAAGGTCAAAGGTTGTGTGTGAGATAAATTGTGAGATGACATAAACTAAGTGTTCAGACAAGGATTATTAACTATATTTATGAGTGTGTGTGTGTGTGTGTGTGTGTGTGTGTGTGCACGCGCGCACGCGCATGTTAATGTATTGTGTTTCAGGCTTTAAGGGTATTGCAAAAGGCCTGTTTGGAGGCCCAACCTTCCGAGTTTTATTACAGGGCTTAGAAAAACTGAAGGACTGCTACAATAAGTGTGTGAATCTGAAAGGGGAATATGTTGAATAAAATCATAATTAATTGATCCTCCTGTATTTTCTTTTACTCAAGGCCAGGAACTTTTCAGTACCCCCTTTCAAGTGCCAAATGCCCTACCTCAGTCAGTCTGGTGTTGAGTCAAAACACTGGCTTGGTCAAAGAGATGAGCTGTGGAAAGACAGTCTCACAAAAACCAACCACACCTTATTGTTGTTAAAGTCATCATCACCCAGG
>NC_068985.1:55867385-55867704 GCF_001194135.2 Octopus bimaculoides | reverse complement strand
GATGGTGGCGGTGGTGGTGATGGTGGCGGTAGTGGTGGCAGAAGCAACAGCAGTGGTAGAAATGGTAGTAGTAGTTGTTATTGATTTCCAGTAAAACAGTCTAATAGAATCGTACAGTGAAAGCAATGATTACATATGTAAACAACAGTTGACCAGACACACATCAATACACAGAAAGGCACACGTGCACACACACACACACACACGCATACATACACCTTACAAATATACTCTACAAACATACACAGATGCCCACATCCGCACATATATATGCATATATATATATATATATATATATATATATATATATATATATATA
>NC_068985.1:55857651-55867094 GCF_001194135.2 Octopus bimaculoides | reverse complement strand
ATATATATAAATATGTATATATATATATATATATATGTAAATATATATATAAGAAATGCATATAGGAGAGGCTGTGTGGTAAGAAGCTTGCTTCCCAACCACATTGTTCCAGGTTCAGTCCCACTGCACGGCACCTTGGGCATGTATCTTCTACTATAGCCCCAGACTGACCAAAGCCTTGTCTGAAATATCCCTATTGTATATATATATATATGTATATATGTATGTATTTGTGTGTCTCTGTTTGTCCCCCCTCCCCACAATCGCTTGACAACTGATGTTGGTGTGTCTATGTCGTAACAGTTTGGCAAAGAGATTGATTGAATATATACTAGGCTTACAAAAATAAGTCTTGGGGTCGATTTGTTCAACTAAAGGTGATGCTCCAGCATGGCTGCAATCAAATGAGTGAAACAAGTAAAAAAATATTCATGTATATGCATGCATACATACATACATACATACATACATACATACATATATACATGCATGCATGCAAACACAGATATGCAGGCATAACTACAGACTGGAGCTCATGTCACTGATTTTGTTACCTTATAACTTTCTGAAATAAAGAGAGAAAATGATTGAAATTTGGCATAGACTTTTGAGAGTGCAGATTGTGATTACATTGATAAAATTGTTGTTTTAATTTTAGAGGAGATTGAGAATATTCTTAGCATATTCCTGACTTTATTTCCTCATAATTTTCTGAAAAAATGCATATCTTAAAATGACATTTTGCAGAAATACAGTTTTAAGGGTCTAGGTTACATAAATTCGATCTTTGAAATGTAGAAATGTACAAAAATGAAAAAGAAAATAAAAGAACATTGAACAATGTTAAAGTTATGGAAATTGATGGTAATAAAGTAGGGAAGGCATAGGCATAGCTGTGTGGTAAGAAGCTTGCTTCCCAACCACATGGTTCTGGGTTCAGTCCCACTGTGTGGAACTTTGGGCAAATGTCTTTGACTATAACCTTGGGTCAGCCAAAGCCTTGTGAATGGATTTGGTAGAAGGAAACTGAAAGAAACCCATCATATATATAGCGCTTTATGGATGTGAAACCAAAGGTAATCCTATAAGCCGGTCAATTCTAACTTTTATATATATAGGCAAATACAAGAACCAACTTCATCACAAAGAACAGTTGATTACCCAGATTCTATCACCTCATTAAAACATACAAGGATAGCAACACGAACCAGATTAGACCCATCGTCTCCAGCGTGGAAGGGCCTCTATATAAAATATCCTGGCTACTTTCTTACATCCTGAAACCCATATTCTCCACCTTTCCTGGACACATCAAGAACTCCAACAAAATCATCAAAAGACTGCACCAACTGCCCCCAGACCAACTCAGGCAAAACAGATATGCCTTTAGTCTTGATGGTGTCTCAATGCACACATTGGTACCAGCACACTCGGTGACCAGCCTATTGACTGACTGCATAGTAGCGTCTGACAACCAGTGCTTTGGACTCGCTGCAGCTGATATACATCAACTATTGTCCGTCATCGTGGACAACACCTACTTCTCTTTCCATGATCACATATACAGACAACAGGTTTCCCCATGGGGTCCAGTCTTTTGGACCTACTAGCCATCATCTATATGAACCATCTGGAATATCGAGCACTCAACATCTCCTGTTCATGCGCCTTCTTCACCAGGTATGTAGATGACATCCTCACTCACATCCTCCCGTGAAGAGGCAGACAGAATATTCACGACATTCAACAACATGGACATGAACATATGGTTCACTATAGAACATCCGGGCAACACTGGATCATTATGGCTACTCGACTTCCAACTGAAAATAACGGAAGAAGGAGAGATCCACACCAAGTTCTACAGGAAAGCAGCCAGTAGAGATATGTTTGTTCAGTACAGTTCAGCCCTTCCACTCAGTGCCTATTTATTTTTGCCTCCACTGCCAAAGTTGCAATTTCGTAGCAGGGGCCATAGATATATTGGTACCAGCATATGCTAAAGATACCACACCTTGTATTTGCCAGGCAGGCGCTGCTTGTCGACCTTGAGTAGACCCTCCTCTACTGTCTTGGCTGTTTCCTACACTTGGTTGGTGTATTTCAGGGTCTTATCATACTATCTTCTAAGACTTTTCACTGGCTGCTCCGATACAGTGAGAATCATTCAGCTAACAACTTCAAAGCTAATATCTTCCTTCATTTTCCCTTTCCTTAGGGAGAAGTCCCCAGATTTCTAGGGTTTGAAAGCCATTCTACTCCACCATCAACTCGTCCAGTTAGTTGAGCAGATTCTTGGTTTCTGACTCATTTGATGCAAGGATAGTAGTGTTGTCTATGTAGGTTTTCAGGGGTGGCAATTACATTTACCACCAAGGTCTGATGCACTTGCTACACACACACACACACACACACACACACACACATATGTACATATATATACACAAACATATATATATATATATATATATATATATATACACACACACACACACACACACACACACATACATAGATATTATGTGTGTGTAAATAAATACATACATCATTATTGTTTAACGTCTGCTTTCCAAGCTGGCATGGGTTGGATGGTTCGACTGTGGACTGGCAAGCTGGGAGGCAGCACCAGGTTCCAATCTGATCTGGCAAGGTTTCTACAGCTGGATGCCCTTCCTAACACCAACCACTCCGAGGGTGTAGTGGGCACTTTTTACATACCACTGGCTTGGGAGCCAGTTAGGTGGCACTGGCATCGACCATGCTCAAATGGTGCTTTTCACATGCCACCGGCACAGGTGCCAGTTAGGCGGCACTGACATCAGTCACACTCGAATAGTGCTATACAGCTGCGGTCATGCTGGAGCACCAGCGTGGTCTTTCTGATTTCCTCAGTTTGCGGTGTTTCACATCACCACTCCTATATGTGCTTTTATCCCAGCTGTTGGCCAATTTGGTGTATAAGGGAGTTTGATTCTGCTGCCCTCATATCAGGTTGTGGTTTCCTCCAGTATTGTGGAGAGGAGGACGTCTAGTTCCTTTTTGAAGACATCTACCTTACGCAGATTTCTTAATTTTTATGGCATTGCATTGAAGAGCTGTAGTTCTTTGAATCCTAGACTATTGTAGTACTTGATCCTGAATTTAGATGGAGTGGATGGTACCTTTGGTACAATACAAGTTCTGGCATTTGAATAACACACTTTTCTTCTGTTAATCTAAACCTGTATTCATTTATTTTTCCCAATACTTTTTTAATATGTTCGAAGTGTTGCTCTACTGACTCGCTCTTTGTCAAAATATCATCGAGATAAGTGATAGCGAAGTCACAATCATTTAACATTGCATCCATCATTTGTTGGAATATGGCAGGTGCCACTTTTACTCCAAAAGGAAACCGCTTGAATTTATACAATCCACGGCATGTGTTGGTTGTTAAAAAGTGTGTGTAGTCTTCCTCTACCTGTATGTGTAGGTGTAGATAGGCCTCTGTGAGGTTTAACTTTGAGAAAATTTTCCTCCCATTTAGTTTTCAGAACACTTCTGGACTTGGTAATGGATAGTTGTATTCGAGTAAACAGTCATTTAACCCATTTGAAAAGTCCGCACACACTCTTAGTTTATTATCTTTTTCCTTTACATAAACCGTCGGAGCTGCCCAGTCTGATTGGTAGACTTTTTCAATTATAGCTATACTTTCTAGTCTTTCTAGCTCTTTATTGACTTGGTCCAATGTTACAAACGGCATGTTCCATTTGGGCCTAAAAACAGGTGTTGCTTTTCTTTTACTGCGATCTTCACTTTTGTTTTAGTGCAACGGCCTAATCCTTCTAAAAAAACATTTGGAAGCAATTTTTGAATATTTTGTCTCAGTTGTTCAACTTTATTCAAACTTTTAACCATGTCGACTACATTTTCATAGGGAATACTAATGGGGGTGTCCCACATTTTAAATAACTCCATGCATTTTGTGCCAAATAGGTTTTGTGATTTCTTCAACACATAAATGGTTGCCCTTTTCGTTTCACCTCAGAAAGTAACATTACAAATACATTCACCAATGAAATATGATTTCTTTCCTGCAACACCATATACTACATTATTTGATTTAAATAATTTTGTTTCTTCATTTATGATAGTGATGTCACTACGCGCGTCTAATTGCATTTTGACACTAGCGGTTTCGATTTTCACCTTGATGAATTCTCTGTTCACTGTACAAACGTTTTTCTCTGATGACAAACTATTTTTTTCTTGTTTGGTCCAGTTTTTCATCATCTTAGTTCTGCAGTGTGATTTAATGTGTCCTGTGCTCCCACAATGAAAGCACTTCACTTTTTTAAACAGACACTCTTTTCTTAGGTGCCTACCACCAGATGCCATACATGAGTTTATCTCCTGGTATATCTCGTGTTTTTTTGTGAAACACTTTATTTGTTTCCCAACTCTTCCACACTGGTTTTTATCTGTAAACTATCTCTGTGTTGGATTTCTTCTGTGTTGTGCCATACTTTTAACATCACATCGCACTCTTCTGACAGTTTCTGGAGAGTTATATCCTGGTTCATCTCCAGTTTTCCAAAAATTTTCGTTCTGACTTCAGCATCCATTTTAGCAGTAAGTCCCTGAGCAAAAGAGGCACTTCAACGAATCTGGAGTTAGTTTATCCAGTTTAAATCTCTTGCACTCTCTGTTCACTCTACCCGCATATGTGGTAAAGTCTTTGTCATTGCTTTTCTCAGTGTTCAAACACTTGCTACGTGTGTTGAACAACAATGTTTTTTTTACTAAACATCCTACATAAAGCGTCAATTGTGTCCATGAAATTTATGTCAGAAATTTTTTTAGGCAATATAAAGTTACAGTATTTCTCGTGTTCTATCGTCGCCAGTTTCCTCAGGATTAGATGCATTTTCATTTCATCCATCCAGTTGTGGCATTCTTTTTCAAAAATTTATTTAAATCTTCGGTAATATTCCTTGAAAGTGATTCTTTCTTCCGGGTCATGTTTAAAGTCATTTACTGAATTTGCTACATGGTCTGGCGAAAACACATTTTCCAGCTTTGTTACCAACTTCATTAGTTGTAGCATTTATTACTGTAACATTTGTTGTTGTTTTTGTTCTTTGAGTTGTTGTTGCTGTTTCTACAACTCAACTAAACCATCTAACAAGTTTTCCATCATTTTACGGATTTTTCCTAAAATATATACAGCCAAAACATTTGTTACTTCTCTGTCGAGCTTTTAATTTTTCCACATGAAAAAGTTTTCAAAGTCGTCCATGTGAATTGTTTATTTTTGAAAAAATTATTTTTTGAATTTTTTTCAACATTGTTCGCGTGAATTATTTATATTCTTGTCACCACTGTTATAATGTGGATCCTCATCCACTTGTATAAAGTCATCGGCACTGTAATATTCTTGTTGTCACTATTATGTTGTGGCAGTATTCTGCATCTTTTTGTCTTTGACCCGTCTACCTTGCTATTGCAAGACAACAAATTTGAAATGTTTCCTTGACAGTAACTCGAACTTGAATATATCATGTAACTGACATGGTCTTCAACCGAGAATTCATACAACGATTCTACTACTACTGACCTCCTACAGCGACTGACTGTCTGACTTTATAGTGGCTGGTGCTCATACCACTTTGTCACATGCGAAAGAGTGCACCACTTTCATTACAACAATAATGCCGTAGGAGTTGGTCATTTTCTTCTAGGAACATTATCAACTTCCTTATTCTTTTACTTGTTTTAGTCATTTGACTCCGGCCATACTGGAGCACCACCTTAAAGGGTGTTAGTTGAAGAAATCGACTTAATCTTTGTAAGCCTAGTACTTATTCTAACAGTCTCTTTGGCTGAACCACTAAGTTACGGGACATAAACACACCAGCATTGGTTGTCAAGCGATGACAGGGAGACAAACACATACACACACACAAACACACTCACACACACACACACACACACTCGAACACACAGACACACACATACACACACACACACACACAGACACACACATTGGGTCATCCCATAAATAATGTGGTTTTTTCAATTGCATGAACACAATCAGAGGGGGATGGGATAAACTACCTGCATCAACTTGCTATAAAAGCAGGTAGTAATTTTACCAAGTACTTATTCTCAGTACAAGTTTTGAAGAGTGCAGTTCAATTTTATCAGTTAGTTTTTCAAAGCTATAATGAAAGTGACAAAGGAGCATATTATGAGTTCAACAAAAGCAGCAATGCATGGGAAAGTGAGAGGAATATTAATGTAGTATATCGAGATTGGACAATAAGTGTAAGCCAGTGTCAATGGTGGTTCCAGAAATTCCGAGTTGGAAACTAGAGCCTAGAAGATAAACCTCATCCTGGAAGAGCTGTAGAGCTCGTTGAGGACATCCTGCAAAGCCTGGTGGAACTAAATCCCATCGTAACTGTTGAGGAACTAGCAGAGAAGCTTGGATTTGGTCACTCAACTATTCATCAACACTTGCGTGCCAACGTAAAAAATCATCAAACTGTGTCAATGGGTTCCTCACAAACTTTCTGAGTCTAATCGCATGCAGAGAGTGAATGTGTGCCCTTCTTTGCTCTCAAGTATCACAAATGAACCATTTTGGGATCAAATAGTGGCTGATGATGAGAAATGTTGAGTGGATGGTAGCAACCTCTAAAAAGTCTTCAATTGTGCTGAAATTTTGCATGTTGAGTTTTTGCACTAAATTAAATAAAATTAGAGGGTGCCTTCAAATTTTTGAAATGATATATATATATATATATCCCAAACCTCAACAAAATCCAATGGAAAGAAATTAATGAACTATAAAACAATAAAGAAATTACAATCAAAGAAGCGGACAAAGGCAGCGCAGTGGTAATTATGGACACATCCTACTACAGAAATCTAGTCATGTCCTTACTAAATGACAATGAGTATTATGAAGAAATCAACAACTTCAATCTCCCCAAAATAATGAAAAACCTCTCCTTACTAATACATACCCACGGGAAAGACCTCACAAAAAGGATGGATTTTTAGGAGGCCATAAATCATCAATGAAGCCATCAACAACTCACCACATGCATACATACACCAACGCCAGAAGACCTAAAATTATGACCCATCATAGCTGGCCTATCCTGTGAGACACACAGATTAAGTTACTTCATGCACATTCTCCTGAAGCCATATCTAAAACATATTAGAAGCTACATCAGAGATGATTTAGATATGCTGAACTATCTCACAGAACAGGTCTCCTTCGATGTTATAAACAAACATTCCACATGATAATGGAACGGAAGTGATTCGATTCTGGCTAGAACTACATCCAGAGGAAATACCAGAACGAATAAACAAAACCTTCATCATTGAATCAATTAAATTCATTCTCCAGAATAATCATTTCATCTTTGGCACCAACTACTACCGCCAAATATCGAGAATTGCGATGGGCACGAGAGCAGCACCTACCATTGCCAACCTCACAAGGGGATTCTTAGAGAAAAAATATATCAGAATTCACTGCAAAAATTTGGAGACCCTCTCGCCCAATACATTAAAGAGAATTGGAAGAGATACCTGGATGACTGTTTCATACTCTGGAATAACAACGTAAACAAACTCCTAGACTTTAAAACACTTCTGAAAAGCATCCACACAAGCATTCAATTCACAATGGAATACAACCAGGAGGCACTTCCATTCCTAGACATTCTAATTAACAAAACAAACAACAATAAAATCGAAACAGACATATTTTATAAAACAACAGATGCAAAACAATACCTTCTCTTTAGCTCTTGCCATCCTAGACACACAAAAACAAACATCTCCTTCAACCTTGCAAGAAGAATCTGCACTATTGTCTCAGAGAATAAAAAAAACTAGAAATTTAATACAAGAACTGTAAAACATCCTCCTGGATAGACACTACCCAATCCAACGCATTAATGAAGGAATTAAACGTGCCAAATCTATCAACACCGAGACATTAAGAAAAACTAAAGATATTATCAAACCTCTCCTTAAAACTCTACCCTACATTTCCACGTACAACCCCAGAAACAAAGAAATATTCAGCACAATCATACAAAAACCTATCAATACTACACAAGGACCCAAAACTAAAAAGAATTTTACGTGACATTAAAATTGTCAAAAGCAACAAACAACATAAGTCATTAAAGAAACTGCTAACTAATTCAAAATTATTCCCCTCCGCAACAAGTCCCAAAGTAAAAAAATGTAATCGCCCCAACTGTGGTACATGCCCCAACCTTTTGAAAGGGTCAGAATACTATTTTAAACAAGGGCAACACTTTACAATGAAATCAAATTTCACTTGTGCATCCGAAAATCTGATCTGATCTACGTAATCAGATGCTCGGGCTGCCAGAAAGACTATATCGGTAGCACAGGGAATTCTATCCGTCAACGTTGTACGGTGCATCGTCAACAGATAGCCTCACCATAATACCGCCAAATTTATCTCAGTGAACATATCGACGTATGTACGAAACAAATACAACCTAAATTCACTACTTTCCCTCTATATAAATTTGCTGACTGGACTTCTACACAAGCCCGACTCAATTTGATAAGGAATTTGATAAGTACTATCGCTTTGTCAACAACCCATTTGCATTCTCAGTCAGTGATTTGCCTTCAGAGGACAACATAATTCAAAAACAAATTATTGATTTGGTGCATGATGGGGATGCAATGCTGTCTTCCAGTCAGATGTGCAGAAGCAACTTTTGGATTCAAATGCCGCAGTCATATCCTGATATCGCAAAGATGGCCCCAAAAATATTGATTCCGTTCACAGCTACTTATGAGTGCGAAACTGCGTTTTCAATTTTACTCACCATCAAAACAAAGTCGTGAAACAGAGTAGATGTGAGTGATGGCTCATTCAAAAACACAGCCCTACTTGGAAGATTTGTTGAAAGCGAAGCAGGTGTACCCATCTCACTGAAATGCTATGTAAATTTGATGACTGAGTTTTGTCGTTTTCGAAATAAATAGAAGTTGAAAAAATATTTTCGCTGTAGTTATTCTCCTTGATTTTATAAGGGAAAGCGAGACATTAAAAAAATTGTAAGAGGACTGCCATTAAAATTTTTTTTAAAAACTTTGAGAACCACAGCTGTAACGGTTATTGAAATCTGTCAGAAGCGTTCCTGTAATGGTCTCATGAAGTTCTCTCCAGAATTCCTCATGTGAAGTGGATGAGAGTAGTCATGTCTTGAGCTCGTGTGTGTTGGCATATTCATAGCGCTGTTACCAAGTTATGTATTACATGCGCATAAATTTTTTTTTTAATGTAATGTTTTGTTATATGAGCATGTTATCATCGTGCGTGCAGGGTATCGATGTTGTTAAATAAGACAGTGACTTTTATATATTATATATATATATATATATAT
>NC_068985.1:55848666-55848854 GCF_001194135.2 Octopus bimaculoides | reverse complement strand
TGTGTGTGTGTGTGTGTGTGTGTGTGTGTGTGTGTGTGTGTGTGTATGTGTGTCTTTGTGTGCATATATCTATATATATGCATTTGTGGGTTGTTCTTTACGTACGTTTCTTTACGTAAGTCTTTGTTTGTGCGTATGTGTGTGGGTGTGTGTGAGTGTGAGTGTGTGTGTGTGTGTGTGTGTGTGTG
>NC_068985.1:55846054-55848656 GCF_001194135.2 Octopus bimaculoides | reverse complement strand
GTGTGTGTGTGTGTGTGTGTGTGTGTGTGTGTGTGTGTGTGTGTGTGTGAATATATGCATTTGTGGATGGTCATTTACGTTTGTTACCGATGTGAGTATACATGCTAGTGTTTGTCTGTGCATCTCTATCTGTTTGTGTGCATGTGTGGTGTATGTGTTTGTGTGTGTTTGTGTGCATATATGTGTATACATGTATTTGTGTGTGATTATTTATGTTTATTACTGATGTTAGTGTTTGCATGTGCATGTGTTTGTCAGTGTGTGTACATGTCAATCTGTGTGTGTGCACATGCATGTGTACAAGCATGTGTTTGTGGGTGGGTGTTTATGCATATAGGTGTATATGTTAACGTGCGTGCTTGTGTGTGTGTGTGTGTGTGTGTGTGTGTGTCGGGCCTTGTGTGCCTGTGCATGAATGTGTTTGTTTGTAAGTGGGTGAATATGTTTGTGCATGCGATTGTATATATATCTTAGAGTTTTTGTGCATGTGTGTGTACGTGAGTGTGTGCGTGTACGTGAATGTATGCGTGTGTATATGTGTGTGTGTGTGTGTCTGTATGCATGCAAGTTTAGGCATTTGTTTGTAGGTGGTTGTTTGTGTATGTAGGTATGTATGTTAGTATGCGCATGTCAACTAGTCTGCTTCTGTTTTTGCACATATACTTACATATATGTATTTCTGGGTGGGAGTTTGTGAATGTAGATGTATATGCCAGTGTCTGCATGGGTGGTTGTCTGCATTTGTTTTTGTCTAAGCGTGCATATGTTACCACAGAGCCACACTTCAAACTACAACACATAATAGGTACAGGTGTGGCTGTGAGGTAAGAAGTTTGCTTGGCAATCAATTGGTCTCAGGTCAGTCCCACTGTGTGGCGGCTTGAGCACATGTCTTCCACTATTGCCCTGAGCTGATAAAAAATGGAAGCTGAAAGAAGTGTATATATATATTGTATGTGTAACATATAACTAAATGTGTTGAGTGCCCTTTTCTTTCATTTGTGCATTCACTCCATATATCTATCTATATCTATCTATATCTATATCTATCTATCTATCTATATATATATATATATATATATATAAGTATATGTAATATATATTCTTTTACTCTTTTACTTGTTTCAGTTATTTGACTGTAGCTTTGCTGGAGTACCACCTTGGAAGTTTTTAGTCAGAGAAATCGAACCCATGATTTATTCTTTGTAAGCCTAATACTTATTCTATCTGTCTCTTTTGCTGAACTATTAAGTTATGGGGACATGAACACATCAGCATTGGTTGTCAAGCGATGTCAGGGGGACAAACACAGACACAGACACTCGCACACATACACGCGCGTGCACACACACACACACACACACACACACACACACACGATGGGCTTCTTTCAGTTTCCGTCTATCAAATCCACTCACAAGGCTTTGGTTGGCCTGAGGCTATAGTAGAAGACACTTGCCAAAGGTGCCATGCAGTGGGACTGAACTGAACCTGGAACCATGTCAGTGTGAAACAAGCTTCTTACCACACAGCCATATTAATACATATATATACTAGCAAGCCTCCCAGCCTTCAGCTCAGTCTGTACGGTGCTGAAATGTATTCATAAAGCACATATTGGCATCTATAATAAAGCCCATTTTCCTTACATTAAAAGTTGTTCAAAGGTATTTGAATATTGCACAACATAATTTTTAACATTTATTTACAAAATATCACCAAATTACACTTCACCAATTGAAAACACAATTACTTGTATTAGTAATAAATGTAAGAGAGGTGATGTTCCAATAGTAGATCAATGTGAAAATGTTTTGCGGATAAGATGCATTCATAGCAACTGGAAAATGCATCTTGTTGTAAACCGTGAATCAGGCATTTGCGGTTGTGTTGTGGAGACCGTTTGGCCTTATAGACATTTGGTTTCTGTCTTTGGAACTATTGTCTCCAGTTTAGTTGGATGGATACTTTTATAGAAGCTATCAGCAGATAAGGTCATAGTCATAAAATACACTGCTATCGGCTGTCTAATGAATGCAATGCCTGGAAATAGAGGAAGAAATGTATGAAAAGAAGAATTTCTTCATGAACCCCAGTGGATGCTTTTCTATGAATTAATATGGTTGAGATGTGCTTATTTGTAACTGTGAAGGGCCCTTCTCCCTACATTTTTTGAAAAAGGAATATTGTTAGTATTGGTGGTGGTAGTCATAATAGTTGTAGTGGAGATGTGTCTATAGTTGTGGTGTTAGTTGTATTGGTGTTGGCAGTTGTTGTGGTGCTATATATATATATATAAATATATATATATATATATACAGGGGTTGGACAAAATAATGGAAACACCTAGCATCATAGCATCATAATTTTGAAATATCTATAAAACCATCAAAAGCTTGTTTATTTTTATGTTTTTTGATTTATTATTAGTGTTGCTTAATATGTTTTGATAAAATTGCTGTTTCTTTTCAGATACCATCAGAAAAAAGTAATTAAAATTCATTAAAATGACAGATCTATCAGACTTTCAAAGAGGTCAAATTGTTGGTGCTTGTATGGCAGGCGCTAACATAATGAAAACAGCCAAAATGTTTGGTGTATC
>NC_068985.1:55843947-55845960 GCF_001194135.2 Octopus bimaculoides | reverse complement strand
GCCTTTGAGAAAGAGGGAAAAGCCTTCTTGTTGAAACAAAACTCCAAAAGAAAACCAAAACTCCAGAAGAAAAGCAAAACTTTCAGATAGGGACCATTGGACTCTTACGTGAATTGTTAGAAAGGATCACAAAAGTACAGCTCCCAAAATTACTGCAGAGCTTAATGACCACCTTGAGAACCCAGTTTCCACAAAAACTGTTCACTGGCAGCTGCACAAAGTTGGATTTCACGGGAGGGTTGCAATCAGAAAATCACTACTTTCTAAAACAAACGTTGCAAAGCGTTTAGAGTGGAGTAAAAACCTACAGAATTGGTCCCTAGAGCAGTGAAAGAACGTTATTTTCTTGCATGAGTTATCCTTTACCTTATTTCCGTCCACCGGCCAAGTATACATGTGGAGACAGCCAAAAGAAGCATGTGACCCAGACTGCCTTCTTCCAACTTCTGTGATGATCCGGGGGGCCTATATCTTGGAAATCTGCCAACCCAATGGTTTCCCTTCATTGCAGAATTAATAGTCAAGACTATTTAAGCATTTTATCTGATCAAATTCATTCTATGGTTGTGGAACTGTTTCCGGAGGGAAACGCATTCTTTCAGGATAATAATGAACCAATTCACACAGCTAAAGTTGTTACTGAATAGCACGAGGAACATTCTAGTGAAGTTGAACATCTTATCTGGCCACCACAGTCCCAGATCTCAATATTATTGAACATTTATGGTGCATTTTAGAAAAACAAGTAAGGAGTCGATATCCTCCACCATCATCACTACAAGGACTGGAGACCGTTTTAGCTGAAGAATGGACAAAAATTCCTTTGGAAACAATTCAAACTTTGTGCAAGTCCATACCTCATACTATTCAAGCTGTAATTACTGCCAAAGGCGGTCCTACCCCATATTAAAATAAATTTGTTTGAAACTTTAAGGTGTTTCCATTATTTTGTTCAACCCTTGTATATGTAACACTTTATTAATAAGGCTGCAAAAATATCTTAAAAACTGCTACTCAGAGTTTCACGTTTCTGTTTGTTGGACGGTTATTCTCAATCAAACTGTCTGATGAAAGGAAATGTGAAACCCTGAGTAACAGTTTTTTATTTGTCTTTGCAGCTTTGTTAATAAAGCATATTACTCTACTTCCGGTATTCGAGTACTATTTTTTCCCCACTTGTTTCACATTTATGTGCTTACTATGGTATGTATGTATAACTGTAATATACACTTTTCTACTCCAGGCACAAGGCCTGAAATTTTGGGGGAAGGAGTCAGTCAATTAGATCAACCCTAGTATGCAACTGATACCTAATTTATCGACCTCAAAAGGATGAAAAGCAAAGTCAACCTTGGCGGAATTTGAACTCAGAACGTAAAGACAGACAAAATACCGCTAAGTATTTTGCTCAGTGTGCTAACTGACATTTCTGCCAGATTGCTGCCTTGTATAACTGTAATATATTACAAAAGTATACATCTATGAGTTATGTGTTTAAAATTATAGGAATGTATGTATATGTAGGTATATAAGCTGTAATTTTTTTGTATAATTATATATTGTTAATATAACAATACATAAAAACGGGCTAGAGTTGAAGTGCTCAGCATGAGCTAGAATTCACATTATAGTAAGAATGGATACATAAGGGTGGAATACCACAGGAACAATACCGTATATCCAACGCAAGATTTAATATGTGTGTGTGTGTGTGTGTGTGTGTGTGTGTTCAATTCACTCTAGAATCAATAAATATATAGTTTTCAGTCTCTAAAGTGTGTAAAAAGTAAGGTAAAATAAAGTATACAGACATATACAATGATATAAACTTCAGAAATATCATGAATGTTTAAAATATTTCTGAAGTTTATATCGTATATGTCTGTATACTTTATTTTACCTTGCATTTTAGACATTTTAGAGACTTATAACTATATATTTATTTATTCTAGAATGAATTGAACACACACACACACACACACACACACACACACACACACACACACACACACA
>NC_068985.1:55840334-55843094 GCF_001194135.2 Octopus bimaculoides | reverse complement strand
TCCCAGACTGGGCGTTGTGAGTGTTTATTGAGCGAAAACACCTAAAGGCTGTTCTGTTGATCGGATCAACTGGAACCCTCGACGTCGTAAGCGACGGAGGGCCAACAAATATATGTGAGTGTTTCTCTATGTGTTATGTGTATGTTTGTCTCTACATTTGTTGGTGTATGAATTTGTATAATCATTTGCAGGAGGGATGCATGTGAATGCATATATTAGTGTTTATGTGTTTGTGTGTATGTGTTTGTCTCAGCTTTTGTGTACATGTGTATGTGCACACATATATTTATATGTGGTATAATTATGTCTGTACATGTAGGAGTATATGTTAATATGTGCTTGTGTTTTGTGTCTGTGTGTGTATTTTGTGTGTATGTGTGTGTACATTTACTTGTTTGCCTTTATGTTTGTGTGCCTATTTGTATGTTTATGCATGTGTGGGCATGTTTATGCTTGTGTGTACACAGTATGTGTTTGTGGGTGGATATCTGTATATACATACTGATATGTTTGACTATGGGTGTAAACATCTACAAATGGGTGTGTATATGATGTGTTTTTGCATGTAGATATCTATCTATATGTATGTTTGGATGAGTGTTGTTAGTGTTGTTGTTGTTGCCATTTTATTGTTACTGCAGCTGCTGCTGTGGTTTTAACTGTTGTTGTTGTTGTTGTTGTTACTATTGTGGTAGCTGTTTTTGTTGCTGTCTGAGCCTCAGGGCTGTCCTAATTAAGCAGACTTAGTAGGATGAGATTTTAGGTAAATTTTGTTGTTAGTGCTGGTGATACATGAATGGCACCCATGCCAGTGACACATGGATGACACCCATGTTGGTGACACATAAAAGGCACCCATGCTGTTGACATGTAAAAGATACCTGTGCTAGTGACACGTAAGAGACACTTGTGCTGGTGACATGTAAAAGGCACCCGTGCTGATGACATGTAAAAGACACTCATACACTCTGTGGTATGGTTGGTATTAGGAAGGGCATCCAGCCATAGAAACCAAGCCAAAACAAACTGGAGCTGGTGCAGCTCTCCAACTTATTGTCTCCAGTCAAACCATCTAACCCATGCCAATATGGAAAACGGACATTAAATGATGATGATGATGATGATTTCTAGCAGGTCGAACAATCACATTGATTTGAACACTCCTATGAGTATGTATCACATGTTAAATATGTTAATGCAATAAACATGTGTTAGGGAGTGCAGGCATGGCCAAGTAGTTAACGAAAAGCAGAAATGGCTACAATTTGCTAGCCACTGTCATTGAGCAGAAAAAGAGCTGGCAGAAATGTTAGCACGCTGGGTGTTTCGTCTGCTGTTACGTTCTGGGTTCAAATTCCGCCAAGGCTGACTTTGCCTTTCATCCTTTTGGGGTCGATAAATTAAGTACCAGTTACACACTGGGGTCGATGTAATTGACTTAATCCCTTTGTCTGTCCTTGTTTGTCCCCTCTATGTTTAGCCCCTTGTGGGCAATAAAGAAATAAGAAAAAGAGGTTATCTCATCCCTGCTCCTATGGCATTCCTCTGGAAGTGTTTTCTCCAGGAAACTGACATTTCCAGATCTATATCTTGGGACTCAGGGCTGGATATTAGAGATCTGAACACAGCAATGCAAGACCATGTAGTGTGGAAAGGGATTGTCAATGGAGTTGATGAGTTAACAAGTATGCTCTGCAATCTTGTATTCCCAGGTTCAATCTCATTGCATAACAGCATCTTGAGCAACTGTCTTTTACTATAACTTCAGATTGATCCATGCTTTCCTTACGAACTTTATCAGAAGGATACTGTGAAGGCTATACTTGTAATTTACATAACCATCCATGTCACAAACACAGTCATGCTGATTCTGTCAGAAAATTACATTAAATGTACAAAAGTGTTTGTAGTATACTCAGCCAATTGCATGGTCATATCCCCACTCCCTCTCCCAGCTGAAAGATCTTTGTATTGCAGGTACTGGTGCCTCATAGAATACACTCATATCAGTGTGACATACAATGCACTTGTGCTGGTGGCACATGAAAAAGCACCCAGCAAACTCTGTAAAGTGGTTGGCATTAGGAAGGGCATCTAGGTGTAGAAGCCATGCCAAAACAGATAATTAGTGCCTGGACAGCTCCTGTCAAACTGTCCAGCTCCTGCCAGTATGGAAAACATGTTAAACAATGATGATAATGTAGTTCAGTTGATTCAACAAGTGAAGTGTTCATTGTCTACAAACAACAGATTCATCTGCCATGTGTGAATACAACTATTATATTGTGTAGTTTATGTGTATACTTTTATTCTTTGACTAATTTCAGTCATTAGACTGTGGCCATGCTACAGCACCAGCTTCAGCAGTTTTAGTAAATCATATTGATCTCAGCACTTATTTCTTTCTTTCTTTGTGGTATGTTTTATTTTTGATTCCAATTTATCAATTGGTTAAGTTATTTATTGAAACAACATAGAGATTTTTTTTACAAGAGAGAGAGAGAGAGAGAGAGAGAGAGAGAGATTAAAAATAAAATCAAAATATTAAAAAAAGAGCAAAGTAAACATTAAAAAAGTTTTACTTAACATCAAATTTCATAGTCATTTTAGAATTAAACTTTGATAAGAATTTTAATTACAATTTGAAGTTATACATTCAGTTTTCTTTTGCTTTAATTTGATTTTTTAGTTTTTTTTAAGGCTTTTTGTTTTTGGTTTAGCCCTTTAAATTTTAGACTTCGGAAGCATCATTTTTTCAAT
>NC_068985.1:55839194-55839918 GCF_001194135.2 Octopus bimaculoides | reverse complement strand
AAATTTTGGCACAAGGCTAGTAAGTTCAGGGGAGGGAATAAGTCAATTACATCGACCCAATATTGAATGGTACTTGTTTTATCGACCCCAAAAGGATGAAAGGCAAAGTTGACCTTGGCAGTATTTGAACTCAGAACGTAAAGATGGACGAAATGCTGCAAAGCATTTTGTTCAGCATGCTAATGATTCTGCCAGCTTACCACCTTATGAATGATAATGATAATGAAGCAATGAAATAGAAACATCATGTGTTTTTATTTGGAAAAATGATCCTTCCCAGATACAACATTTGTTTTAATACAATATTTTACATCAAGAATCTTGTGCAGCAAATGTAAAATGTAATCTAAATACTTCAAATTGAGAAACAATGTCATACATCTTTTTTGCCATATAAGCACAATGTACAGTGTGTGTATAAACGCATACTCACATATATATACATACATACATACATACATACATACATACATACATACATCTCACTAAAGATTCGAGAAAAAGAGAACAACTACGCCGAGCTACTGAGAAATTTGCAGATACTCCACCCAGACTACAAGTTCAGATTCATACCCGTGATTGTTGGGGCATTGGGATATGTAACGAACTGCCTCGACAAAAATCTGGAAAAATTAGGGTTCTCAAAACCTGAAAGAAAAAGCTGATTAGAAGACTACAGATTCAAGCCATCGATGGAACTGTAAAGATATGTAAAACTTTCCAA
>NC_068985.1:55834779-55839184 GCF_001194135.2 Octopus bimaculoides | reverse complement strand
CATGCATCTAGACATGAAAATATATACATAAAAATGCATCCATAAAACAAACATACAAATCTGCGCATACACTAACACCAAATACTGCACACACACACACACACACACACACACACATATGCACAAATACCTAGATGATGTTGATAAAAGTTCCAATGAAGGAGCCTTGAATCTATGTTAGAGTCTGGCTTTTTCTCTATTGACAAGAAATACAGAAATGAAACTGATTGATAACATACATACATACAAAAAATACAAAGTTAAAAAAATACAAGAGAAAGAGCACATCTATGAACGATTAATAAGGAATTTTCAAATCCAGTACCCAAGATACACTTTCAGCTTCATACTCATTATTATTGGAGCAATGGGATACATACCAACCTGTCTGCAGCAAAGAATGGCTGAACGTGGGTTCTTGGGGAAATAACGGAGATCCTTAATCCATATACTACAAAGGATCATGATATCTGGGACTATAAAAATCTGCAGGACCTAAAGGTTGATGAACAAAGTAAGATGCTTTCCTTCACAAACTTGCTACCAAGTAGGTGGCTGGCCAAAATTTACTCTAAATTAATAAGAGAATGAACGAATGAACATACGTACATACATACATACATACATACATACATACATACATACATACATATACTTAGTGATTTTGTAAAATACACAAGTTATACAGCTGGGACTAGATATAGAAGCCACATGAAACTCCCATGCTTACTTAGTACACTGTATAAAATGACATAATTATGGAGACAGGATAAGAAGAGCTACATTTTGATAATTTGATATTTTTCATCTGATGAAAATGATTTGTAAAGGATTATTGAAACATACATAATGAATTGTTCGAAATATCATTGTTTTCTGTGCCCATTTTAATTATATGTGTATGTATATATACATCATCATCATCATCATCATCGTTTAACGTCCGCTTTCCATGCTAGCATGGGTTGGACGATTTGACTGAGGACTGGTGAAACCGGATTGCAACACCAGGCTTCAATCTGATTTGGCAGAGTTTCTACAGCTGGATGCCCTTCCTAATGCCAACCACTCAGAGAGTGTAGTGGGTGCTTTTACGTGTCACCCGCACGAAGGCCAGTCAGGCGGTACTGGCAACAGCCACATGGTATGATCAATAAGTATCCAGACTGTTGTCATAGTAATGAAGCTAAAGCACACAGAGTAAAGCCACTTGGCACAGATTGACCTTGAACTGTTGTGCATGTGCAGTAAGTTTTAACATTCTAGCTTGCTTCTGCTATTTACAGCAGTGCTTGGAAGTAACATGTGTAGTATTTGTTTATCGCATTGACCATGACAAAGAAAGCTGAGCAGAGAATCTGCATGAAATTTTGTCAAAAATTTGGTGATACCTGCTCAAAGACCTACACAAAGTTTTCAAAAAGTTTTCATTGTTCTCAACACAATCAAAGAGATCTTGTGAAACTGAAACCCGAGTGTCTTTTTGGTCAGCTGAAAGCAGTTTTGACACAAACTTGGCAGATACACATCTCATACCCAAATCTTCAGTGATAATGGACTGAACTCAACCATAATTAATCTTCACACCCTCTGATAACTCAGATTCCCATCACAGCTGCATGCATATCTGTGATGTTTTTCTCAATTCTGCTGGTTGTGGGTCTCAATATCGATATTTTTTTGGTCATCTTGGAAACGTCTGAACCACTTGTACACTTGTGTGCAGCTCATACACTCTTCTCCATACACTTTCTGTAACTTTGCGTAAGCCTCTGAGCTAGAATGTTAAAACTTAGTGCACATGCACAGCAGAGTTCAAGGTCAACCTTTGCCAAGCAGCTTTACTCTGTGTGCTTTAGCTTTCTTATTATGGCAACAGTCTGAATACTTATTGATCAGACCTTGTATCTTTATATATAAGTAAAGACAGAGAGCTTCTTACAACGTTTATATTCTTAAATATATTCTAGGTGCAAAAGCCCTTATCACAAGTAAACAATCGAAGAATTATCAATCTATTCGGATACCAGCCTTAAATAAATTGATAATTCTTTAGTTATTTACTTCTGATGATGGGCCTTTGTGCATGAAATGTATAAGGCTATTAAATTATTTCTTTTGTAAGCAGCTCCCCATCTTTATTTATTTTCTTTCTTTATTACAATGTTTCGAGAAACTCTGAGTAACAGTTTGGGAAGATTTTTGCAGCTTTAATAAAAGTGTGTATATATATATATCTATATATATATTGGTAAACATTTTACATTCCTATCACTATTTCTGATTTGGGTACAAAGTAAATCATTTTGAGGAGAGAGGTGGAAAGTTAGCTAATATTTAGCCCCAGTACTTGACAGGTAAGTTATTCAACACCAAGCCAGAAGGATAAAAGTCAAAGTTGACTTCAAAAGGTAATTAGACCTAAAACATAAAGAACCAGAAAAGGTTTACCTGCATTACACTCGGTTTTTATAACAATTAACTTCTATCTTGGCATAGCCTCAACAGAACTTTCTCCAGTAAATATTTGGCTGTTTGATTGACTTTGGCAATAAGCATTTATCAATTTGAACATATTTAAACTTACAATATAGATTATTCCACTGATGCAAAGACATAAAATAATCTATTTACATTGTATATATAACATTTGTATTATCTTATTAACTTATCATGAACACATTCATATAAACAGTTGCAAATAAATATCTAGGATTTTCCATATTTCAATTCTGCATTCAACAAGAATTGTCAAACCACATTATGTGGAATTATTGTTGTTTTATAATACACCAAAATCCATCAAGATCTATTTCGTTATGGTAAATAGGTAAATAATGAAAAACTATATACCTTTTGTTATATTTATGAACTAACTCCTAAAAATTTCTTCAAGCATTTGCTTTATTTTATTACTTAGCTTTCCTTACCAATCTCCTGGGCACTGGTGCAGGCTTTGCCCACATGAGGCCATCACCATAATCACAGATGGTGGCCCTTCCCTACTTAATAAACACAATGTGCTAGCGATAAATTGTAAACACCACCTGAAGTGTCTACTTAACACTTGTTCAGGGTAGTCCACACCTACGATTTGTACCTTTCCTCTATCTCCACCTCCTTATTCCACCTCTGTACCCAGTGCACCCTTACTACATGTTGAATGTACTAATGTAGTTTACACACTTATGTTTAAAGTATGGCCCTTGGTTAAGGTGTTGGCATGCTCATGATCATAAGTTTGTGGCTCTGATTCCTGGATTGGGCTGCTCAGTGTGCCTAGGGAAAGTTATCATTCCATGTTACCCAATCAACTCAATTATTCTACATAGCTGGTATTTCTCTAAGTTTGTAAAGTTTTCCATTTCTTCAGGTGATGTTTTATGAAGTGAACATAACCATTTTCAAGATGGTGCAAGAGCAGATTGATTTCATTGGTTATCTTGAATCTAGTGGTCAGGTAGAAGTATTCTCTTCTAAGAAAATTAACTTCAGATTTATAGATGGCATTAATGTTATATTTATGAATAATACTAATAGTGTATTTTTACTATAGAGATAGCACAAATGTTATATTTTTCAGGGGAGTTCACTCCAAGGTAATTTTACTCTTGTTAATGAGAAATAGCTTTCTACATATAGTTAACATGCATTTTGAGGTTGTAGTTAATTCAGTTTACAATTCAACAATATCTGATACAAGGATAAGTTTAAAGGATGAAAAACTAGTTTTTCTTCTATGCAAACATATAGAAAAGGTTTAATCTCTCTTTTCAAAGCATTAGTTAGTATAGACAGTATCTCATAATTTTTACATGATGCATAGTTTGGAATGGTTCTTGCTTTCATTATATGACTAGCTTTTCCGACAAAACTCTACATCATAAAGGCATCAGTTACTTCTCAATCCTTAAGAATCCATATATACTATTAAAGTGATGTGGAGTTATTTTTATTTTTTGATCTAAACGAATGGATATGTTGTGTATATCAGGTTTTGAAGTTATTTCCTGTTAATCTTTCTTATGTCATTTCAATTCTACCTGTCATTCTAACACCAGAATCAGCAAAGAATATTTCCATTAAGAGGATAGTTTTGTGTATTTCTGTAGTCACATTCATGAATTCATGCCTTCATAGTTCACTTGTGCTGTTTCCAGGTTCATAACTGTAGATTGGAGATTTGTAAGCCAATCCAAACAATTGCAACAAAATTTTATTGAATTTTTGTTGAATAGTTTGTTGTATTTGTGTGAAGATGTGTACAATTATCAGGGTCAGGAAGTATCTTGCTATATTTGTGGGTAAGTTTATACTATATAAAGTATACCACATTGTCTTCCTGTTTCTATATTTATTTCTATGTTTATTATTGCTGTATTTTGTATATATATGTATATATATA
>NC_068985.1:55832876-55834703 GCF_001194135.2 Octopus bimaculoides | reverse complement strand
ATATATATATATATATATATATAAAATATGTGTTTATGAAGGCATGAGGCCTAGTGGTTAGATTGTTAGGCTCACGATCATAATGCTATGGATTCAATTTCTGCACCAAGCATGTATTTTATCCTCAAGAGAAGCACTTCAATTCGCCTTTCCTCATGGGACACAACCTTTCTCTTCTTAAAATGCAATAATTCTCTTGTTTTTACAGCACATAATATTACTCTGTCTGAAATGCAGAACTCTATACAATTCTGCCAACTTGCCACCCTAACAATAATAACAGTTTGTAATAGAGAAACCAGGTCAGCAAATTGAGGAAAAGGTTGATACCACTGATCATAGTACTTAACAGGATTTGAACTTAAAATACTGGAATAAATACCATAAAGTATTTTTCTAATGCTCTAATGATTCTGCACATCAAGCAATAATACATTTATATGGCAACATTCACAGATACCTTAATTATATATTCTCACATAAACACAAGAATTTGAAAGGCAGTTTACTGCTAGTATTTCCTGAAAAGACAGAGATTCAGATTTGGTGTAGAAGCCAACACAGATGTTTCAATTTGCAGACAGAAGCTCAATCCAGAGAACTGGAGCTAACTTAAGGAAAGCCCAATCTCTGCAGCCTTTCATTTCAGTACCTGGTACCATGAGGAGTCCATTTCTACTTGATTTCAAACACACAAGTTAATTCATTTACACAAAGCAGTTCACTAGTGTATTGAGGAGCAAGCCCATGTACAGCTTTGAATATCAGTAGTAGTATTTTAAATGTTATTTGGGCCTTCACAGGAAGACTATATATAATCCCTCTGGCATAACATGGCTGTGCAGAGTGTTTGGAAAGCTTGTGAGGTGGTGGTAATGATCATATAGTTGCAACTTCAATTCCTGGACCAGGCAGTGCCTTGTGTCCTTGAGCAAAGCACTCCATTTCATATTACTCCAGTCTACTCAGTTGAAAAGGAGTACCATCTGAATGATGATGCAGCCTTCTCTCACTTCAGCTGTTACATCCTTGACGTTCTTCCAGCTTGAAGAGTAGAAGGACCATAAAGGTGCCTTTGTGGCTATATTTGACTGTGATTACACAGTCCTCTAAAACAATTTGTGAAAACACAGTACAGGTTACCAAGTCATATTCATTTGCATGCAACAGTTATGGTTTATGCTTTTCTGGAAATATAATCAGATTTAATCCATTAACCATTTAATCAGAGTAAATAATTATTTCAAATAGCATCCCTAGTCAGTGAAAAGAATATATGTGACAAAAGTTTATTACTATTCTAATCATAACACTGTGGTCAATATAATACTACAAAAGACCATTATTTAACAATACAATATAGTTACTGTGCAACACCCTTATTTAACTATACAATATAGTACTGTACACTATTCAACTATACAATACAGTATTGTACAACACCATTATTTAAGCTGACAATTTTCTACTGTACAACACTAAAATTGGTGCTGCTGATACCTGAACCTGCAATGATGGGAGACAAAACTAAATAATAACAGATTCTTAATCTATTATTCCAGTTTTTTTCATTAACACTGGCTTTCATTTTCTGTAATATTATGACATGCTGCACTGTTTTAGCAAATTTGGAGTATAGTTCACTTGATGGATATAGCGTATGACTGTGATATAGTTAACCCTTTTATCACCATATTTCTTTTGAAATACATTGTCTTTGTTTCAGTTAATTTTGAAAATAATGAAAATTTTAGTAAAATATTAGACTTACTACCCAGCATTGCCCAGTAAAGTATTCACAGAATTGTTTGCCAGTTTGTAGAATGG
>NC_068985.1:55822280-55832866 GCF_001194135.2 Octopus bimaculoides | reverse complement strand
ATATATATATATATATATATATATATATATTTAACCTAACTTCTGGACTTATTTAATTGGAACTATTTGAACAATAGTAATCAATTTAATGTCTGAAGAAAATTGTGAAAGAGATTACAAATGTCAAATGAATGAAATAGAATTAAATCTGAAATGATGAAACGATAAGTAATCTCCACAAAAAAGATGTTTGTCTACGTCAGTGTCTGTGTATGTCAAAAAGTCGACGTCATTTTTTTCTTAAAGAGTGATAAAGAGAGAGCATGAAGACTATGTGTGTGTATATGTCACAGATAGCATACATGTGTTTGTGTCGATTCACATGCCATGACATTCATTATATATGTGTGTATTCTGTATGTGTGTATATGTGTTGACATCACAGAAGCCATGTCTATTTTCGTCAGGAAGTAACAGGCAAAAATTGTGTTTAATCATTTTCATTAATACATAGTGGTCCAAATATCACAAAACCTCATACTGCAGTGCATAAAGTAAATATAAAAATATATATGTAAAAAAATTAAGATAAAATATACTATTTCTGAGATATTTCAGGAACAAACAAACAAACATCTAGAGTTTTAGTATTATTAAGATATGTCATGATTAACTGTCTTGTTACCATTTCTGTTGGGATACACTGTCTTTGCTTCAATAAATTTCGAAAATAAAGAAGAATTTAGTAAAGTAACTTTGTTGATATTAAGCTGGTGTTTGGGACATAAATTAACATGAAATGTTAATGAAAGGTTTTAATTGAAATCCTTTTAAAACCAATTATTTCTATCATGAAACTAAGGGCAGTCTCAAGCAAAAGGGCTAAATGACAGAGAAATGACAAAAGTCAATAGTAACTGCATTTGAAACCAGGACCTAAGGACAAACAAATAATGCCAGGCTTTTAGTCAACAGCTCTACAATGCCTGCCATATTATCTTTTATTGGTGTAGATTTTGTGATGTACATTCTCTCTTTCCTCCCTTACACTCCCTCTGTAATGGTAGATTGCTCCTGAAGTGTTAAAACAGTGTCACTGTCAAGTGCGATATATCAGTTTAACCTTCATAAATTTATAGACATCAGCCTCCATAATACAGCATATCTGTAGTTTATGAATATTTGTTATCAATATAAAGCAACCAATTTCGCCATCACGAAAGCCATTCCATGCCATAACTTTATATCTGTAATTTAATTCCATTCACAGAATCGCATCACTTATTTCTTCCTTTGATCAAGATATTAAAATATATTGATATTTGGTGAAATAAAATCATATTTATTTGTTCACGAGTGTAAACTCAATCCATCGAGCTCTATAAACAACTATCTTCCTGTCTCTTTCTCTCCAACTAAACATTCTCTTTTATTCTATCTAAATCTGTAAACAACCTTTTCCCCCTTTTTGTCTCTCTCTTTCTCTCTCTCTCTCTCTACAACTGGACATTCTCTCTTATTCCATTGAAATCTATGTTCAACTGTCTTCCTCTCTCTCCCTCTCTCTTTTCAGCTAGACATTCTCTCTTATCCCATCAAGGTCTGTAAACAACTTCCTTCCTCTCTTTCTCTTCTTCCATCAAGATCTGTAAACAACTGTTTTTCAGTCTTACTCTCTCATCAACTAAACATTAACTTTTATTCCATTGAAATCTGTAAACAACTCCCCCCTCTCTCTCCAACTAAATGTTCTCTCTTATACCACCTTGATACCACAATCTTCATGTCTCTCTACAATGAAATATTCTCATTATTTGCTTTATATATATATATTCACACACATACATTCATAGTAACCTGCAGATTCTTTAAGGTATTTTTTTAGAATGATTTACTTTATGTATTCTGGTTTGCTGCATTTGGACTGAATTATATCAAGGCCATACTTGTTATTCATTCTTTCAGGGTCAGTAAACAAAGTACCAGTCAAGTACTATGGTAGGTTCTCACCACTAACATTCTGTCTGTCTCTCTGAATCAGCTCAGTAAAAGGGTCAACAAGGGATCATTCATAGCCTGATCCTTCCAACCCTTTCCAGCAACTTTGAGGACATCGCAAAAGAAACAGTTACATTATTATTGTGTATACGTTTCTTGTGATATTTATTTATGGCCACATCATGTTGGAAACAATGGTTCTTGTCTAATCAACATATTTAAGCAATGTTGTGCATAGTTAGTACTTAGTTGGGCAACCCCTGGTAAACCTAAGAGATATAAGCATTTTTAATTTTATGTGAGGGAATGTGATCTAGTAGTTAGAGTTTTGACTTCATATTCAAAAGCTTGGGGGTTGTATTTCTAGATCAGGTAGTGTGTTGCATCTTGAGCAAGACTCTTACCTATATAGTCACATACAGACATAGACAACCTTTCAGTCCTTCACATCAAGGGTGTGACAGCTGGAGCGAGAGGAAGCTGCACCAGCACTCGGATGGTACATGTTTTCAGCTGCATAAGCACAGAACAACATAAAATGAAGAGCCCTGCTTAAGACACAATGTACTAGCTGGTCTAGGAATACAGTTCATGACCTTTTGAAGGTGAGGTCAACATCCTGACTGCTAGATCACATGCCTTCACATAAAATCCAAAAAGTGTTATCCCTTTTTACTTTAATGTGTGATGTAGGGAATCAAGATGGATTTGATCTGAATATTTAAAATTAAATTTAAGAAAGAATAAATTTGTTGATCAAGCAAACCCTCCAATCTGCCTCGATTCTGTGCAAACCATCTAGTATTGAAAATTGGTTGTGGGCTATGTAGTAAGAAGCTTCCTTCTCAACCACATGGTTCGGGGTTCAGTCCCACTGTGTGGCACCTTGGCGAGTGTCTTCTACTATAGCCTTGGTCTGACCAAAGCTTTGTGAGTGGACTTGGTAGACAGAAACTGAAAGAAACCCATTGTATATGTGTATGTGTGTCTTTGTGTCTGTGTCTATCCCCTGCCACCACTTGACAACCAGTGCTGGTATATTGATATCCCTGTAACTTAGTGGCTCGGCAAAAGGAAACAATAGAGTATGTACCAGGCTTTAAACAGATAAATACTGGGGTCAATACATTCAATCAAAAATTCTTGAAGGTGGTTCCCCAGCATGACCACAATCTAACAACTGAAACAGTTAAAAGAAAAAAAATACATGCAAGAAAATTTGTCTGCAAAATATACAATGAAAGTTGAGAATGAAAACTGAAGAAGAATAGAACAACAGTTAAATGGACTACACTCATTTTGTTCTTACCTAGTTTCTGCTACACACTTGCAGTTTACACTTCATTTAATGGCTGCCACATCTTGTAAAAATTATAACCTCTTTCCTTCGCCTCTGGAACAACCAAGCATTTACAAAAGGAAAAAAAAAAAAATGATCTTTCTATATTTTGTTATCAATACTCATTTTTGTTAGTTTATTATAATGAAGTTTAGTTTTTATCATGTATTTTTGTTTTGATGTATTTGGTATTGTGTCTCATGATACTTGGCACTCTTTGTCTTATGTTCTGTCATGTACTAACATTCTGAGAGGAGGAAATGTTTTTTTGTGGATTGTGTCAATATGGTATGTTTACAGCTATGATTTTTAAATTTTGATCTGGAAATATATGATTTATATACAGGCAGTAAGCAATAATAGCTACTTGCTGAAACAATTTAATTGTGACTACTGTATAATTTACTCATTCGATAAACAAATAATGTTGCAATTTTTTCCCCATTTTCCTGAGTAACTTCATGTCCCATAAAATTAATTCAATAAATATAAAACAAAATTTTAAATGTTTTAATTTTGAATTTGCTATACAATTTATATAAATTCATCTTTACTAATGCCAGTTAGTGATTTAATTATTTTTTTTTTTTATGGTTATTTCAAAATATTAGTTAATTCTCAATTACACAGACTTGAAATATCTCATGGATAATGGTTAAATTTTTCAAATAGCAAGAACAAAACATTTTCTGGTTAGTGTGTAGTTTAGGAGTTTAAAAAGAATGCAAGTAAATTAAGTGAAAGTGACGACAGTGAAATCATGGAAACAATCTATTGGGAATCAACAGGAACAATGCCCCAACTTCCCATTGGTTCTTTCTGTACAGCTCAGTAGTCATGCAGGATTACTGCATTGCTCATATGCCACAAGTTGGTTTTCATGCATTGACATGTAAGCTACCAAATTGCCTTCTCAGTCATATTCATTGCTGGATATACGAGGGGGTGCCGAACAGTTCCTGGCTTTAAGGATATCGTAAAAGGCTTGGTTGGAGGTCCAACTGTATGAGTTCTTTTACAGGGCTTAGAAAAGCTGAAGGACTGCTGCAATATGTGTGTGAATCTGAGAGGGAAATATTTTGAATAAAATCGTAATTAACTGATCCTCCTATATTTTCTTTAACCCAAAGCCAGGAACTTTCCAGCACCCCCTGGTAGTATGTCAGGATGGTGTTCCTCAGCTGCTATTTCTGCAATCTGTAAGATATCACTAAAAGGTTCAATACAAGTAGATGCTTGTGGATGTGACTTAATGAGGGAGTTCTGTTTTAATAAAATTATGGTATTTCACCAGATCTCTTCATGTTCTCTTTATGAAATTATTGGATGATACAATCATCACTTCTGATGAATTTATTTCCGTTTCATTTTAAACCCACAAAACTGTATGTTTATCCAACCATAGGTTCTACATTACAAACATGTCACAAATATTGGTATTTATCAGGTGCTTGTATGAGAACAAAATGTACAAGAAATTAGTCTATCATTTACTAGACACAGTATAGTTAAGAAGTTTACTTTGCGATCATAAGGTCTGCTGTGTGGCATCTCAGGCAAGGAGTCATTTTCTATAGCCTCTGGTTGATTTCTATCTTTTGAGCTAAACTGCATTGACAAATTGTACGGAAGCCCATCTAATGGATTGTACTGGTAATTCAAAAAGGACATACTTATCACACACAGTGTCATGTTGATTTCACCTTATGTTAAGGGTAAACGTCTATGGAATACTCAGTCACTTACATGTTAATTCAATGAGGCTAGTAGTTCAGTTGATTGAACAACTGAATACTGGTAACAGGGAATTCTGTCTGAGATCCTGAGAGATGTTACAGCAAGTGAAGATGTTTCCTCCAGAGTGAACTATTTTGCAAATACAAACCTTAACAAGAGACATTTTTTTAATTTCTGTTGTATTGAAAGTACCCAATGTAGGATGGCTACAGAGATTAGTAATGTTATTTTCTATATGTTGGTCATATTTTTAAGTCCTTGAGGTTTTGGTTATATATAAGTCAGCACGTGAAGAAGCATGGCCCAGTGGTTAAGGGTGTTAGACTTATGACTGTTAAGTTTAGTTCAGTTCTTGGGTTGGTTGGCACACTGAGGCCTTGAGTAAGGCACTTCATATCAAATCCCTCCAGTACAAGCTGACATCCTATCCAATAGGAGCAAGTCTTGTACTCTAAGACTAAAACACTTTGAAAATGTAGATAAGCTGCAGCCCCATGAGCTCTGTAGGACTGATGCAGACTTTTTAGTTGCATGTTTTGTTTCATTAATCTCAAGAGATTGTTTCTATTTTTATTCCCCACATTATCTTTATCTCCAGATTTAAACATTAGTTAGGAGGCAATTCCATTCCTGGTTGTCTTTCACCACAATATCCAGCCAATTAGCCTTCATCTTCCTGTCTTTATGGCTTAGTATATTTATGGCTTAGAGTATTGTCATATTGCCATTCTTTTATACATTCTCTGGAGGTGTTTATATCATCTCTTTTCTTTTGATAATGTATAATTCTGAGATAACTTCCAGTATATGAAAGCCCCAGTTCTGTCATGCCTGTAGATATATTTTATCTTGGATAAGACTGGGCAGTCAGAAACAATGTGATTAATTATTTCTTCCCAACCTCCATCAATTCTGTAATTAATATATTCTCTTTCAATGCGTACTTTTGGTTACTGCCAGTAGGAAGGTCTTGATCTTGTGTCATACTCAAGAATATATTTTACTGAGTTTCATGTTTAGCTGATGGGATTGAACGACATCCCAAGGTTATTTTTTAAAAACAGATAATGTTTTAAAAAATGAAGTATTTCCTTGTCAGGATACTATACAGTACCAACCTAAAGGCTAAGATGATGGAGAAGTTATGCATTTATGAGGGAGAAAAGTATCAGATAAACAATCTAGATTACTTCTAAAGAAACCTGCTGGTGGGGATCAGTTTAGGACCCATCTTATTGTGCCAGTATAATAATATTGAAGTATATGGAAACTTATCAAGCTATAATGCCATTTCCTTTGACTAGTGTTCTTTAGCTTTTAAACAAACTCTTTAAGAATGAAGATAACAAACACTGGATATTAGGGATGTCAGCAGATGAAGATGAGAAAAGCCGGAAGTAATCTCAAAAGCCTGGTCTTATATTGTTGTCACCTGGATGAAAGTAACTAGGAATGGTTTATTTGAGTGTAAGGTTTCTTTGAACTTTTTAAGAATGGCATCAGTAATAAATTGGTTGGAACAAAAGATAATTCGATATGGAATGATCAGAAGGCAACTACAAACACCACTGCAAATTTGGATGAAGAAGATAATGATAGGATGGGGACAGGGGGCATTGATGAAAGTTAAATCAAGCAGAATGGAGTTATTTGGAGAATCAGATAATAAACCAGACTTTGGTAGTTTCTAAGTAATAAATTAATTTTATGAACAATAAGCCTTTTCTTTTTTCAACCTGAGCTGTACTCTTTGCTTAATAGTTTTTCAGTAAAAATTACTGAGAAAAAGCAAAATTTGTGTCAGTTTTAATGTATGTTTTATTTCTTTTTATTTAGTTACATTTATTTTATGTGTTTTAATATTTGCAGCAATATTATATTTGGTTTCTTGAAAATACGAATATTGCCATATCCAGAGATCACATTATGTAAGGGGATAAAATATATTACTACAGAGGTGGGAATAGCATTATACCAGAGAATACATTTCACTTGCATAAATACAGTAAATATACTATATCCAAATTATACAATATATGTGTTTGTGTGTGTATGTATATATATAATATATATGATAACAGCTAAACAGCTAGAAATGCTGTATCTACCCTGGGTAGATATGGTGTTTTTACATCTTTATACCATAAGAGAGGATTTTTCCCCATAGTAACCCCATAGTAACTGCAGTGAACTTACCTTTAGAAGTTGAAATATGTTGCAAAAATATTTTAACTAAAGTTTGCTTATGCCTGAACACTGCTTGGTGCTGATACTGTTGAATATATACAACTGAAAAAGATATCTGGATAACTGCTTTATCATTTGGAAAAAGACCATTGATAAACCTTTGGAATTTAAGTCTATACTAAATAGTATAAACCCTAACATTAAGTTTACAATGTATCATAGCAAAGAACAGCTCCTTTTCTTAGATATTCTGATAAAAAAAGTCAACAACCAAATTGTAACAGACATTTATCATCAGCCAATGGATTTGAAGCAATATCTTCTGTTTAGCTCATGCCATCCAAAACACATCAAAAGAAATATTCTCTTTAATTTAGCGAAAAAGATTTGCACAATAATGTCTGATGGAAATACTCATGACCTCCATCTTCAAGACCTCAAAACAACACTAACTGAGAGACACTATCCACCCTCACTTATGGATGTTGGAATTAAATGTGCCAAGAAAATAGGCATTAAAACATTAAGGGAAACAAAACGAAGCACCACACCTCATCATCTCATCTCAAAATATTAACCATATATATCAATTCACAACTCTAGGAACAATGAGGCATACAACACTATTGTACAAAATCTACCAATGCTCACTAGGGACCCAAAAATTAACAACATTCTGAAAACACATAAATTCATCAAATGTAAAAAGCAACCCAAATTGCTGAAAAGACTTCTTACAAATTCAAAGCTTTACACAACATCCACAAAACCAATGGTTAAAAAATGTGGATGTCCAAACAAGGAGAGCGGTTCAATTAAAACCAACTTCACTTGTGCATCCGAGAATTTAATTTATGTTATAACTTGTTCAGGTTGTGGACATAACTATAAAGGACAGATAAGTATGACACTTAGATGAAGAACCACACTACATAAGGAACATATCTGCTTCCCAAAGTATAGACAGATACCTTTGAGTGTACACATAGAGAGATGTGCAGGGAATCTCCAGCCAAATTTCACAGGAGAGAAACTCAAGTTGCTGGTGTCAGAGAATATTATGATAATAGTGAGATAGAATTGGGCATTTGAAAATCTTAGCTAGAGCTATAACCAAGAGTTTTCGATCAGCCAATCTGTGACAAAATTAGATAAATGAATGAATAAGTGATGATAATCAATGAGCGTGAAAGAGAGGGGGAAAGAGAGAGAAACATACAGCGTGGAAGACGAAACTATGTTTACATAGGTAATGAAATGAACTAATAAGCTAATTATGATGATCTGCACTGAAAGAGAAGGATTAGAGATATACGAGGTTGATAGAACAAGATTGCTTATCTGAACATCTGGTTTTCTACTCTTTTGGTGATATATATATACACACACATACACTTGCATAAATGTAACATCATCATTATTTAACATCCGTTTTCTATGCTGGCATGGGTTGGAGAGTTTGAAAAGAGCTGGCAAGACTGAGGGCTGCATCAGGCTCCAACCAACTGTTTTGGTATGGCTTCTATGGCTGGATACACTTCCTAACACCAACCAATTTATAGAGTGTACTGGGCGCTTTTTACATGGCACTAGCACCAGCACTAGCAGGGTTGCCATATACCTTGCATGACAAAGACCTTTCAGCTGAGAGAAGGAGTGGTACTGAGGGAAGTGGCTGTATGCCAGGTGAGAGATTGTTGTATTACTACAGAGGAGATACTTGGCTACCCCAGTAGGACAATGATGGAGGTATACACACACACACACACACACACACACAGAGTATAATTTGGATATAGCATACATACTGTATTTATGAGAGTACAATGTGTTCTCAGTATTATGCTATTCCCACTTCTGTAGTAAAATGTTTTATCCCCCTACATAATGTGATCTCTGCATATGGCAATATTTATATTTTCAAGATACCAAATGTAATATCGCTGCAAATATTAAAACATACATGCATAAATGCATACATACATACATACATACATACATACATACATACAGGTTGGCATCACTAAGCAGTGATGTGTATAAATACAAGATTAATACCAGTCCAAATATACTTGGGGCATATTCAAACTTTCAAGAAAGCCATTCACTGTATTTTGTCATGGAAATTTTCTCCATGACAAAACACAGCGAATGGCTTTCTTATGGGTTCAAACATGCCCCAAACATATTTGAACCAGTAATAGGTAATACCTTGAATATATATATATATATATATATATATATATATATACACATAAATACACAACACACAAACACATGCGTGCGCTCACACACACACATAATATACATATGCGGATGGATGTGAACAGTTGCATAAAGAAACGCCAGTCACTTAAAGCAGAGAGAGGTGTGGAAAAAGGAGATGCAGGAAACATGGGATGAAGTATTGAAGGCTGATCTCAAAGTGCTGAAGCTTATGAAGAAAATGGCAGAGGACCAAGATATGTGGTACATTGCTGTACACAAGAAGATCTATCCACCACAGCAGAATTGAGATCCTAAAACCAAGGTGCTACATAAAACCCCAACCCAGTACACTCTGTAGCGTGGTTGGCATTAGGAAGGGCGTCCAGTTGTAGAAACCGACTATGGAACCTGGTGCAGCCCCTGTTCTTGCCAGTTCCTATCAATGTTAAATGTTGATGATGATGATATACATCATCATCATCTAACATCCATGTTCCATACTGACATGGGTTGGGTGGTTTACAGGATTTGATGAGTCCAAGGAATGCATCATGCTCCAGTGGGCACTCTGGCATGGTTTCTACAACTGGTTTCTAATGCCAGCCACATTACATCATGAACTGGGTGCATTTTTTGTGCTATCAACACTAGTGAGTTTGCCATGCAGTTCACACATCTACAAAACCTGAGTAGTGGGGTGTGTCTCTGAGCTAGGTGAAGGTCAAGGTATGTGAGAAAGGGTTGGGGTTTAGCAAGTTCTTTGTTGTAGATGAGCTACATGGCTACTGATTTGTAGGGGAGAGTGGTAGTGAAAATGAACCAGTAGTACTATTCCCCTGTGTGTATATATATATATCTCGCAAAGAATGAAGCCAGTATGCTCCGTTGGATGTGTAATGTCAATGTGAATACCCGTCAGAGTGTAAGTATCTTGAGAGAAAAGCTGAACATTAGAAGCATCAGTTGTGGTGTGCAAGAGAGACGATTGCGCTGATATGGACATGTGGTGAGAATGGATGAGGATAGCTGCGTGAAAAAGTGCCACACCCTAACAGTTGAGGGAACCCGTGGAAGAGGTAGGCCCAGGAAGACCTGGGCTGAGGTGGTGAGGCAAGACCTTCGTACATTGGGCCTCACCGAGGCGATGACTACTGACCGAGACCTTTGGAAATGTGCT
>NC_068985.1:55812047-55819417 GCF_001194135.2 Octopus bimaculoides | reverse complement strand
GTGGCATCTTGGGCAAGTGTTTTCTACTATAGCCTCGGGCCGACCAAAGCCTTGTGAGTGGATTTGGTAGATGGAAACTGAAAGAAGCCTGTCGTATATATGTATATGTATATATATATGTGTGTGTCTGTGTTTGTCCCCCCAACATCGCTTGACAACCGATGCTGGTGTGTTTATATCCCCGTAACTTAGTGGTTCGGCAAAAGAGACCGATAGAATAAATACTAGGCTTCCAAAGAATAAGTCCTGGGGTCGATTTGCTCGACTAAAGGCGGTGCTCCAGCATGGCCACAGTCAAAAGACTGAAACAAGTAAAATAGTAAATAGTAAATAGTAATATATATAAATATCTTTTAGCTTTACCTGTTTCAGTCATTAGACTTTGCCATGCTGGGGCACCACCTTAGATTTTTAGTCAAATGTATTGACCCCAGTACTTATTTTTTAAAGCCTGGAACTTATTCTGTTGGTCTCTTTTGCCGAACTGCTAAGTGACTGGGATGTAAGCACACCAACACTAGTTGTCAAGTGTTGATGGGGGGAGGGAACAAACACACACGCACATATATGCGATGGACTTCTTTCAGTTTCTGTCTATCAAATCCACTCACATGGTTTTGCTCTTATAGTAGAAGACACTTGCCCAAGATACCATACAGTGAGACTGAACCAGGAACCATGTGGTTGGAAAGCAAGGTTTTTACCATACAGTCACTCCTTCGTCTATATATATTTAAAACAAAACACGAGATTGTTTATAAAATAAATTGTTGTTGTTTAGCCCTACAATAAAAGACATTCTGACATAATCATCTCATCTCACTTACAACAACTACATCATCCAAAGTATTGGCGATTTTTTTTTGTTTTTTAAGATGTGGTTTGAGAGTGATTTGACAGCTGTTTCTATCTAATTGTCTGACAAAAAGGTTCCTGCATTGACTTGTCCTGTTTTGTGTGTTGGGAAGGATAAAGATAGTAAAGCATGATTTAAGAATTATTTGGTTTCTACTTCTAACTGATTATTTAACCATGCTGCAGTTCCCTCATTGGCTCATCATACTGCATTCCATGTTGGGAAGGAAATCAGCAGAGCAACAAAAGAAAGAATATTTTACCAAACTATTTCTCTGGTAGATTTTGGTCATGGTATTGTATGACAATGAAACTTTTATTGGATTATACACTACTCCTGTTGCTAACATTGGTATATAGAAACTATGTAAGATATATAATTGAAATAAGATGTATGTGGACAACTAAAAATTATGTCACTTCACTAATGGCCATAGCATAGTGCTATAGATACAATATACCTATAAAGTTGGCTCTTCAGACAATGGAGTGATAAAACTATGGACCAAACCTGCTCAGATTCACACGTGCTTTGTATAAAAACACTGTGCAAATTCTTGATTGTTCCCTAATATCAGCTAAAAATAAACCTGTTTGCAATAGACTAGCATCTGAATCTGTAGGGGAAGGGCTTGCCATTCAATAGCTTGTCATTTCTGGAACCGGACACAAAGAAGTCAGTGAGTCATTGTAGCTGACAACATGATAGAAATAAACACTTCCTGTCCCAATTCCATAAGAGTTTTTTTTTTTTCACTGCTTTTCTCTGTTTTAAGTTGTAACAAACAGCAACCAGTTACAACAGCTAAACAACACATACCAACAAATAAGAAATTAAGCATTTGTTAGATAATTTATTATCACTTACTCCCCTGTGCACTCTTGCAATGTCCACCCAATCATTCCTATTATTGCTTTTAAAAATATGAGTAGCATTGTAGCTTGTCTACAGCAAGAAACCTGTTCTGCTCTGGCCTCTTTTCTCATACTTCAACCCTTCATCTCTGAGCATAAAACCACCCCTTGGATCTTGTAGTGTTGCACACTGCATGGTGACCTCACTCCTACTGTTGCAAAGAAAAAAGTGCCAAGTACATGGTGTTAAATGATTGGTGTTCAGAAGAGCATCCTGCTGTGGAAACCATGTCAGTGTAGTGCATGATGCAGTTCTTGAAGCCATCAGACAAAATTGCCAGTATGGAACATGAATGTTATAGGTTAATGATGATGATGATGATGATGAATATTTATTTTGTTTTACTTGTTGAGTTGAGAAGGAGCAGTCCATCCGAGACCTGTGAACTTGATGTTATTAATGTTCCATTTAAACCAAGGGTTGGCAAAGTTCTTATGTAATTGACCCCTTCATACAATCATTGATAACTTATTGACCCTCATCATGTTAATTTCTGAAATGAAATTAGTAAGTATAATTAATAAAAAAAATTTTTTGATTTAAAAACAATAATTCTTTCATTCTTTTGTATCATTACCACTTTTTGATAAGGAATATCTAAAGAAATATAATTTAAAAAAATACTTAATGAAATTGATAAAGAACAATAAAAAAAATCATTTGTATTGATATAATCAGAATATTTAATGTGAAATATATGTTTAGTGCTTATTAGTTATAGCATCAATATTTGGCTGGAAATTAGTTTTAGCCTTAAATTATTCTGCTCTTCCAAATTCAGCTCCCTAATAATTTAGCATCCCTAATACTTTTTCAAATGGTGTAATCAATCTTTTGGATAGCCACATAGATCCCTAGGAGTGATTATTAAACACTTTGCTGGCCCCTTGTCTAGAGGAGAAGGCATTGCTCATTATGTTTGCAGACTCTGCCAAATCAGATTGGAGCTGGGTGTAGCCATCCGGTTCACCAGTCCTCAGTCAAATCGTCCAACCCATGCTAGCATGGAAAGCGGACGTTAAACGATGATGATGATGATGATTCTCTGAAACTGGGGAGCTTGAAAATGTTCTTTTTAAACTGTTTCAGGTCAACATCTGTAAAGAAGACATGAGCAAGAAGCCAATGAGGAAAGCTCTACATGGTTACCCAATTTGCTATAAAAAATAAAAGTCAAATAGCCAAGTTCCCGCAACACACATTCTACCATCTTAAATAGGGTAAGATACACTAGATAATGTAGTTTTCAGGAGCCAGTAACAAATGATCTCTGAAAACAGAAGTATTTTTTGTAAGCATCAGAACTTTTCTAAAAAATACTAACATATTTTAGGTATTTGTGAACCACTGAGCAGATGATTATTTTTAGACAGTCTTTAGTGTCAAGACATGCTTTAATTTTGCTTCCATAAGAATTGGTTTTATTGGATGTAGAGTGAGAATACACTGTCATCATTGTTTTAACATCCACTTTCAACTGTTCACAGAGGCTGAATGGAATTCACTAAGGCAGATTCTCTACAGGTGAATGTCCTCCCTGTTGTCAACTGTCAGCTGTTTCCAAATAAGGTAATAGTTCTTCATGATCAGATATATGTTTTCAACTATCATCTGATGTCAAGACAAGGAGACAAAATACACACACACACGCGCACATATATATCTATGTGCGTGTGTGTACATTTTTATATATCTTTTATCTTTTACTTGTTTCAGTCATTAGACCACAGTCATGCTGGGGCACTGCCTTGAACAATTTGTTTTAGTTGAATGAATTGACCCCAGTACTTATTTTTTTGTTAAGCCTGGTACCTATTCTATTGGTCTTATTTGCCAGACTGCTAAGTTATGGGAACATCAACACACCAAGCACTGGTTGTCAAGCAGTGATGGGGACAAACATAGACATAAAGACACACACACACACATGACAGGCTTCTTTCAGTTTCTGTTTACCAAATCCACTCACAAGGCTTTGTTGGCCCAAAGTTATAGAAGACACTTGCTCAAGGTGCCACAAAGCAGGACTGAACCTGGAACCATGCAGTTGGGAGGCAAGCTTCCTACGACACACACACAAACATGTGACAGGCTTCATTCAGTTTCTGTCTAGAATTGTTAGTATGCCAGGCAAAATGCTTAGCTGCATTTCATCCATCTTTATTGACAAGGTTGACTTTGCCTTTCATCCTTTCAGGGTCATTAAAATAAGTACCAATAAAGGACTGGGGTGATTGATGCAATCAACTTCCCCACTTCCCCAAACTTGCTGACCCAGCACCAAACTTTAAAACCAATATCTGACCTAGTTGTACCTAACTTAATTATACATGACCTAATTATACTTGATCCCTTAATAGATGTCATAGCTACATCTGACCTAATAATTCTTAACTTCATAATGCATGACCTTTGACCATTATTACATCTAATCTCTTAAAACATGACCTAGTTGCATCTGACCTGGTAATATATGACCTAGTTGTAACTGACCTAATAATATATAAACTAGTCATTTCTTTTCCATGTTCACATGAGTTGAACAGAATTTGTTGAGACATTTTTTCAATGGCTGGATGCCCTTTCTGTTACTAAACTTCACCTGTTTTCAAGCAAGGTAAAATTCCCCACTGGCCAGATATGTTTTTTCAGAATATTGGAAATGAATGACATGTGACAGTAAAATTCATTTTAGTAACTATCGTACGATGCCAAAACAAGGAGAGAGCAACACACACACTCTCTCTCTATTTCTCTCTCACACCCACACACATGCACACACACACACATACACAATGGACAATTGATAAGGAATTGCAAATCTCGTACCCAAGATACACTTTTAGCTTCATACCCATTATTATTGGAGCAACAAGATACACACCAACCCATTTGGAGCAAAGTATGACTGGACCTGAGATCTTGAGGGGAGAATGCAAATCCTTAATTCATATGCTACAAATGGTCATAATATCTGGGACTCTAAAAAACTAAAAGACCTTCTTAAGATTTAAAGGATGATGGTTAAAACAAAATACTTTCCTTCACAACCTTGCTAACAAGTAGGTGATCAGTAGAATTCAAAATTTACTCTAAATTAAGAAGAGAAAGAGAAGGAAGACAGACAGACATTCAAGCCTTCTAGACACAAATGTGGTTTGAAAAATACAATAGAAAGAGGACATCTATGAAACCATTGGTAAGGAGTTTGGAAATGCAGTACCCAAGGTACATTTTCAGATTCATACCCAGTATTACTGGAGCAAAAAGATATATACCAACCCATTTGGAAAAAAGTGTGGCTGAACTTGGAATCTTGGGGAGAGAATGCAAATCCTTAATCCATATGCTACAAATGACCATGATATCTGGGACCATAAAAATCAGCAAGACCTTCTTAAGATTTAAAAGATGACAATTATAACAAGATACTTTCCTTCAGAACCTTGTTACTATGTCGGTAGCCAGTCTAAATTTACTCTAAATCAAAAAGAGAAAGAGAGACAGACAGACAGATATACCTTCATGCATGCATACATACATACATACATACATACATATATATATACATACATAAATACATACATACATGATATAATGATTTGGGATAGAGAAAAACGGAACAGTTATGGAAATCAGCTGCTCAGTGGATGTTAACATAAAGCTGAAAATCAGTGAAAAAGAGAACACCTATGCTGAACTATTGAGAAATTTGCAGATACTCTATCCAGATTACAAGTTCAGGTTTATACCTGTAATTATTGGGGTACTGGGATATGTTACACACTGCCTAAATACCAATCTTGAAAAATTAGGCTTCTCAAAACTAGAAAGGAGAAAACTGATTCGAAACCTTCAGATCCAATCCATCACTGGAACAGTAAAAATCTGTAAAACTTTCCTGAAATTTATCATTTAAGTATATATGAGCATGTCTAGATATGCAAGTATATGCATGAGAAGACATGCATAAAACAAAACATACAAATCTGCATGTATACATACATACAAAAATATCCTGTTGTTGATGTTGAAATTCCAATGAAGTAGCCTTGGATCTAGGTTAGAAACCATCTCTTTCTCTATTGACAAGAAATTTTGAAATAAAACTGAATAATGACATACATACATCCATCCATACATACATACACACACACACACTTGTGTGCACACATACACATGCTCGCACATACACACACTGGTTTTCTTCTAGTTTTTGTATACACAATCTACTCACAAGGCTTTGGTTGACCCAAGACTTACAACAGTTGCCCAAGATGTCACATAGTGGAACTGAACCTGAAATCATGTGGTTGGGAAGCAAACTTCTTAACTCCACAGTGATACCTACTGTTGACTGAAATTAAATTATGAGCTATTTGTAAAATTTATGCTTTTCTACTTTTTATTCTAAATATGTTGCTCTAAAGGATTGTTTTAGCTGATTATGTATATGCATACAAAGATTTTCCACCTACACTTACTGTAATGTTATAACATGTTGGAGTTTGTTAATGAATTATTGAGTTCTTAATTATCGCGGATATAATTTTTTTATGTTTATACATCAATTCTCGCTCTCTTTGTATTCATACACATATGTATGTATGTATGTGTGGAGGTGCAATGGCCCAGTGATTAGGGCAGTGGACTCGCGGTCATAGGATCGCGGTTTCGATTCCCAGACCGGGCATTGTAAGTGTTTATTGAGCGAAAACACCTAAAAGCTCCACGAGGCTCCGGCAGGGGATGGTGGCGAACCCTGCTGTACTCTTTCACAACTTTCTCTCACTCTTACTTCCTGTTTCTGTTGTGCCTGTAATTCAAAGGGTCAGCCTTGTCACACTGTGTCACGCTGAATATCCCCGAGAACTACGTTAAGGGTACACATGTCTGTGGAGTGGTCAGCCACTTGCACGTTAATTTGACGAGTAGGCTGTTCCATTGATCGGATCAACAGGAACCCTCGACGTCGTAAGTGATGGAGTGCCAACAACAACAACAATAACAATGTATGTATGTACATACGTATGTATGTATGCATGTACGTACGTAGGTATGTATCTATGCATGTATCCTCCAGTTATCTCATGTGAAATGTGATAGGAGATATATATACACGTATGTTGACTTAGTCACTTTACATTATAAGACTGAGATGACAATGTAAATAGTTTTGATCATGAGCCCCAACATATTATTCAAGAAATCACAACAAAGTTTTCTATTAGCATAGAATGTGTTTTGTTTAATGTTTTCTAAAGAAGTTTCAGCAAATGAGTATATAAATTGTATAGATTTTTAGTAGAAAGTGGGTTATACATCTTTAGATTGTATACCTGACTTTCTACTATAAAATTAAAGAAATAGACGGAACGCTGAACTCCAGACTAAACAACTCAAACAACATTTATTTACTTGGTAAACATACATATCTTTTAGTTATACATCTTTAGAGGTGAGAATAACGAGCTGTCGAGTATAAGACCGAAAGATGTAGAGACAGCTTTAAACACACGTCCTTGCTCAATCGCTGGCCAGCGTGAAAGAGAATGAATTGAGTGGGAAACGCTTGCTTGTTTAATTTTACGCATGCGTA
>NC_068985.1:55809638-55811057 GCF_001194135.2 Octopus bimaculoides | reverse complement strand
TATAGATTTTTAGTAGAAAGTGGGTTATACATCTTTAGATTGTATACCTGACTTTCTACTATAAAATTAAAGAAATAGACGGAACGCTGAACTCCAGACTAAACAACTCAAACAACATTTATTTACTTGGTAAACATACATATCTTTTAGTTATACATCTTTAGAGGTGAGAATAACGAGCTGTCGAGTATAAGACCGAAAGATGTAGAGACAGCTTTGAACACACGTCCTTGCTCAATCGCTGGCCAGCGTGAAAGAGAATGAATTGAGCGGGAAACGCTTGCTTGTTTAATTTTACGCATGCGTAAGACTACGCATGCGCAGGCGTTACTACAGATTTATTAACTTATAGTCCATCACTAAATCCTGACGGGTTGACACAATACTGTGATGTTAACTACAAGAAAACATTTTCATCTTGATATTCTCTCTTACACGTTATCAAAATGCACATGGCCAATGTTTCTACAACAACTTCACCTCTGACTTTATTGGACTTGATCAAACTTTCCTGGAAAGCATTTATTAATGGTGGAATTAAATTGGAAACTGAAGCCATTGTGACCAAGTCATTAAGACAATTTGCAAAATCCACCTAAAAATTATTAGGATAAGAATTAATCTAGTGATGTGACGATGGAAATGAATGGACATTGGACTAAAAGCTATTTACTAGTTAGTCTTATTAGAACAATACTAATGTGGTTTCTAATATACGTGGTGATGAATGTGGTGGTGGTGGTGGCAAATCAGTTGGGTTAACATTCAACATTCAGCTTAAGGGTTAAAAAATGAAAGTAAATTGACTGAAAGAGATGGTATAAATGAAATCTGATATTTTCCTGTGAACAATTTGTAAAATAACCAATGTATAGAATGTACATATATTTTATATAAAATGAAACCTGTTCATATACTTTATACAAGATATAAAAATTTACATTTATGGGGAAAACATACCAAACACTGATGCACAAAATGATATTCACAAATAATCTTTCATAATCTCTAAATCTGTTTTGCTACAAATTCTCACGGAGATACGATGTAAATTAAGCATTATTATTATTATTAGTCATAGTCCACATTGTTATGTGGACTACTTCTAGACCAGTCTCATTACAACTTCTACAGTTTGTGCATGGAAATTATGGAATGTCACTGTCATCACTTCTGGTCAATTTACTTTCATTTTTTTAAAATACTGCATGTTAACCATTGGTCACTATATCAACCCCAGTACTTGACTGATTCTTTATTTTATCAACTACAGAGGGATGAAAAGCAAAGTTTACCTGGGTGAGATATGAATTCAAAGGACATTAATTGACTTAGGGGAATTTTATTTCTTAAAAGACATAAGGTATAGAACCAGTGTTTTCTTGGATGTAATCATCCCTTTAAGAGGTTAATATATCC
>NC_068985.1:55806816-55808607 GCF_001194135.2 Octopus bimaculoides | reverse complement strand
AAAAAGAAGAAAGAAAGAACACCAAGTGCCTCAATAGGTCGTACACCTCAAGGTTCAAAGGAACCTACTTAAGCAAGGCAACATACATGCAGTATTACCAGGCGAGGGCGAGGCAAAGGTATTGAAACAGCCAAGCACCCTCACTGGCATCACCCGACACCTCGGTAAGGCGAGCCGCCAACGATGACAAGAACTTCGCTGTTAGTGACCTAGCCCCTCCAAACGTCTCAAGCGCTAGGTGGTGGTGGTGGTGGGGGGGAATGGTTCACTGACAAGTCCTGATACTTAAGGATTTTGTTCCGTTTAGCTACGGAAGTAGTGACCCTCCCATTTACCACAGCATCCAGGATGCAGCGGTAAAGGAGCATTCAGGATGCTGATCCAAAGGAGTCACAGACCGGCGTCCCAGATGAGGTATCTACCTCTTACCCAGGGACAAAGGATAAGCCCCTCTGGTTTCTTCCCATCACTTCTGGATAATTTCGCCGGCTCCAGAACTGAGGGATATTTATCCGAGCTAGGGCCCGCTTAATGATTAAGTTTAGCTCTGTGTGACGAGCGAAACGACCAGCATAAGACAGAATTATATATTTTTCTGATTCTTGGCACTTTTTATGTTTCCTTTTTTTTTTTCAGGAACAGCTTAATCTTTTGGTGAACAGTGAACGGCGTTGGAGCGCGTAAAGATTAAAACTGTAGTTAAGAAAAGTTAACTGACATAGAAGATTGGAAGCCATCTGAATATTGGAAAAGAGTTGGCTGTATCATGATGATTCACGCCGAATATCAACATGCTGACATCACGATTGTTGCTCAATGCTCTGTGGACACTGTAAAGGCTGTAAGACATAATATAGACAGCTGTAATGCAACAGAGACTACAAGGCTGTGGCTAGCAAATAAAGCGTTCTGACTGCGTCCGTTCGCCAGAAAACATCCCCACACCGTTAAACAGAGTCTTAAGTTCAATTCAGACGGCTATGTGAAACTGCTGGAAACTGTGGTCGAACCCTTGCCGTGGAGGGTTGCTGCTGGAAGGCTATATGTGTGACAGCAAAATTCAGCTCTTTCCCATAACTCCGGAATGAGACAGAAGTGGTTGTCGGAGAATTTCTACTTCACCAGCTTCAATGTCTGGCTTCCTAATTCCCTTGATTGTAATCTCATATATTACTACGTGTAGGGTGCAGTTGAGAAAGACATTAACCGCTCTGCCTGCAACACCAAGTTCAAGCTGGTGACCAAAGTCAAGGAGGTGTTCGAAGATCTTCCCAGAAATATACTAAAGAACGCATGCGCCAGGTTCCGGAGCCGTCTTGAGGCATTGGTGGAAGCTGAGGGCGGCTACTGTGAGTAAACTGTCATTTCCTAGCCAAAAACTAATTGAAATTTTTTGAATTTTTAAAAATACTTTTAGTTTTGGATGGGATATTATGTTCTTTTCCTTTTATACCAATTGTCAAATTTAACCCGAAAACCATACACACGCACACACACACACACACACACACACACATATATATATATATATATATATATTACATCGACCAGTGCTCAAGTGGTACTCATTTTATCGACCCCGAAAATATGAAAGGCAAAGTCGACCTAGGCAGAATTTGAACTCAGAATGTAAAGAGTGACGAAATACCGCTAAGAATTTTCCTCGGTGTGCTAACCATTCTGCCAGCTCGCCGCGTTCATAATAATAAAAATGATAATGGTTTCAAATTTTGCTACAAGGACAACAATTTTGGGTGAGGGGATGAGTCGATTGTATCGACTCAATTTTCA
>NC_068985.1:55799656-55806489 GCF_001194135.2 Octopus bimaculoides | reverse complement strand
AATAATAATAATAATAATAATAATAATAATAATAATAATAATAATAATAATAATAATAATAATAATAATAATAACAATAACAATAACAATAATAATAATAATAATAATAATAATAATAATAATGATGATGATGATGAGGAGGAGGAGGAGGAGGAGGATGGTGATGATGATGATGATGATGATGATGAGAAGAAGAAGAAGAAGAAAAGGAATAATAATAATAATAATAATAATAATAATAATAATAATAATAATAATAACAATAATGATGATGATGATGATGATGATTTCTTTTATTTGCCACCAGGGCGAAAGATGAGGGGGACGATACAAAGACAGAAATAAAGTGTGAGGGTTTACATATGATGAAATGATAAATAAAAATAAATTTAAAAAATATACACGATATACATTAAAAGAAGGGAAGTATACATAGTATATGGCATTAAAAGAAGGAAAAAAGTGATAGTGATGGGCTCCTCCTGATACAGGTTGACCTCTAGGGATAATCGAGGAACCCCACCATCCAAGATCACTCTGAATACCAAGGATGAGTGCCCTCTCCAACTCCTTTCCTCCGACTCACAGGTCTACACTGAGAGTAGTACCATCCACTCTTGCTAGTTTTGCAACTTCCACCCACCTTTGATAAATTCACTCGAGGACAGCAACTCCCTCTCCACCCCCACTTTCTTTTTCAAGTGAAACTTGAAAAAGTCGATGAAGGCTTTTCCTAAGAGGAATGTTTCTATCCTCATTCCTTTCAGCCTTGTCCACCAGACAACTTCTTTCGCCACAGCCACTAAACAAAGGAAAACTGCCTTGCCTACCCGATAAAAGTAAGATGGCGGAGCAATCGTCATTATGGACTCGGACGACAGACGGATCCATCTCACACGCGACAGCAGTTGTTCGACATAACTCCACTCGTCAGCAATGCCCGGACAATGAACGTCCGACAACACAGCCATGCCTGGAGAGTTTATCTCGAACCAGTAGCGACCTCCGGTAGCACTACCGAGTCAAAGACACTTGAAAATTATTCATAATAATCCCCGACCGAAAATTCCTCCGGAACAGACTAGCCGGTTTGTGTTCGTCGACGCCCAGAGTCTCCTCGAGGACGTCGTCGCACTTCCCCTCCACTATACCTCTATATATAGCTAAAATGGAAGATCCACCGATCCTATTGCCCGACTGGTAGAGGACAGGCAGCACCTGACGACATTCTGGGTGCCAAGCGCCCAGTCTTCGTCTATCCTTCACCCAGGACTGCAGCTCCTTCAAAAAGACGTGCTTCACAGACGGAGCCCACACACATTTACCGTCTAGAAATCGTTGCAGGTAGCGCAACCTAAGTGTGGGTTTGCGTATCAAAATCCACGGCATGCTTAAGCCGCCACGCAGAGGGAACTGGCAGCAGACTAACCGCCTGATCATTAGTACGCGTCCTTTCCACAAGATAGTGAACAAGAGACGCTCCAACTTGATCAAGCAATAACTAGGGTAAGGCATGACGGTCAGACAATAAATGATGATAAAGGCGATGCAGGCATTCGCCAACTCTGCCCGACCTTTCAAGGACAGTTTCCTCTCTGCCCATTTCAAGACATTCAATTTTTCGCGTGCTATCATCCTTTTTTGTCGTTGACCTCAAAATCTCACGCCTCTCCTACACGCTCATTTGCTAAATACACTTGTACAACAGGTGTGACTGGCCGATGGAAAATATGCGGGTATTACGGTTGGTCGTGCATGTGCTGTCAGTATTCTACGCTCACATGATTCACCACTCCACTATTGCAATCCACACGTTTACATGTCTCTCGCTGTTATTATCCTTCCGGTGCATGTTCCCGCATGACTTTGCCCTTTGCCAGACACCTATTCTTAGCCCGGCTCATAGTTCAGAAATTTCAGTACACGAATATATGTCATTTTTTCCATGTTAATCATCCTGAATTTTATAGGGGACGGCAAACCATCGAAAAATGTGTAAGGGGACCGGCACGTAAAATTTTTTGAAAAGTTTGAGAACCACTGATCAAAGACCCAATCATGGGTTTGCTGCCACGTCGCCACCATTCGGACCCATCAGACGGCTTTAGTTTCCTCATGTTTTAGCGCACGGGCTTTAGCTCTGCAAACCCACGATTGGGTCTTTGATCAATGGTTCTCAAACTTTTCAAAAACATACCAACACCAGTTGTCAAGCGGCGGTGGAAGACATAAACACCAAGATACACGCCCCCGCCCCACACATATGGTGCGATGAATAAATTGTCGCCATTTGATATTTATAATTTCGCGCATGCGCTTTTTTGGCTTTGATTTTGTCAACTTCACAGTATAGGGGGGTCAGTTGGGCATCGTCTGTGAGAAAAACAGCATCATGATGCAATTTGCTCTGCCAGAAATTTGGAAACGAACAGATGCTGAACACGCAGAACAACCGTTGGCTTGCCGTGTCCCCAAAACACGTACCGAGAGTGATAAAATTCAAACATCCAATCAACATCATGATGTTTGGAGTGATGGCGACGTTAAGCCTCCAGTCATCTTCCCACACGGCCTTAGATTCAATACGGAGGCTTACATCAAATGCCTTGAGGAGGTAGTGCTCCCCTGTGTGAAGAGGGTGGCTACTGGACGACCCTATCTCTGGCAACAGGACTCTGCCCCATGCCACACAAGCAGAACCCAGTCATGACTATCAAACAATTTCTTCGACGACATTGCCCCTAACATCTGGCCACCTAACTCCCCAGACTGCAACCCCCCACCTAATTATTATGTGTGGGGCGCAGTTGAGCGAGAGACCAATACAACTCCTTGTAACACCAAAGATGAACTGAAGGCAAGAATTATGGTAGCATTCACCAACTTAAACAAGGAGACCGTCGAGAAGAGTTGCAGGAAATTTCGAAGTTGTCCGGAGGCCGTGGTTGAAGCCAATGGCGATTCTATAGAATAAATTTACTCTCTAGTGTTTCAAGATATTTTTATGTAATTTTGATAAATATATCTGTTAAAATGAGATGTCAGTGTTATTTCATTTTTGCGTAATTTAGACGACAATATATTCACCGCACTCTGTATGTATATATCTGCGACGGTTTCCTTTCAGTTTCCGTCAACCAAATCAAATCGCAAAGCTTTGGTCGGTCGGAAGCTATAGAAGACACTTGTCCAAGGTGCCACGCAGTGGGACTGAACCCAGAACCAAGTGGTTACGAAGCAAACTTCTTACCACAGAACCACGCCTTCTTTGCTTCCTTTTGTTTCAAATATTTATTGTAGTGAGACAAAGAAAGAGGGAGATAAAGTGAAAGAGAAGAGCAAAAGAGAAAGAAAGAGAGAGAAGGAGAAAAAGAAAGTGAGAGAAAGAGAGAAAAAAGAGAAAGAGAGGAAAGAGAGAAAGAAAGAATGATTATTCAAGTTAACATTTTCTCATATTTCAGTTAATGCTTTTAGTGCGTGTTGCTTTGTCCTTGATATTGGGTTTCAGGTTTAAATCTGACAAAAAAAAAATCATAACAATGAATAATAATAAACAAGATATAAACAAATTAACGAGGGGCCTTCTACTCAGTACCTTCATATTTTAGAAATAGCAGTCAAATCTCCATGAAACCATACCCTGTCGTCTTAAAAAGGGGATGGTAGATCTCGACCAGTCTCGATAACGAGTATTCGATCTCGTCAAAGCGGCTGATCTCTAAATGCCTTGTGGTATTTACGTCCCTTCATATTCTAAGTTCAAGTCGTAATGAAACTGACTTAGATTTTTTTTGTTCTTTTTGTATCAACTGTGACTGATGATATTAGTTCCAGTTAAGGACTTGGTCGATTTCATTGATTTTGATTTAATTGTCTTCTTAAGAATGTAGAACCTTTAATCCAATAACGGACCTCATTATTGACATTCTCACGTTACCTAAGACTGTGTGTTTCGAATCGTTTATGATACTCTCTTGATGAGAAAAGTCATTTTGTTTTAAGCTTGAAAATAACGTTATAATTACTTACCTGGGCACAAATTGCTTGCATGAAATGTATGTAGTAAAACTTTAAATGCAAGGCAATAGTAGTGAATGCGATGAAACTGTGAGAAGAAATTGCAAGGTGTCAGTTTTTGCGGTAGGTTATATACGTGCTATCATAAATTTCATGGGAATACAAATAACAGGGTAAGGCAAAAAAAGAAAAAGAAAAAAAAAAGAAAAAGAAAAACGAAAAAAAAAAAAAAAGGAAATTGGCGTTCGATCAGAGAAGGTATGGAAAGTGTACAGATGGACATGAAGGCAAAAAATATCTTAGCTATTAAGAGAAAGAAGCTGAAGTGATGTATATATGAATATTAGAGCATATACAAGTGGGTCTGAATAGTGTGCAATATCAGTTTCGCTGTAGAATGCAGAGATTTGATTAGCGTACAGAATTGGTTTGAGTGCAGGTTTGAGTTGGTCTGGATGTGATGCAACGCCAGATTACGTAATCAGAAGATTGCACATTCAAGTGCATCTGAATATTACACTACTATTCTTAATATATGGTATTGCAAGAAGATTTTTGGCAATAAGTAATGGATTTTGGGGTAGGTGTCTTAAAGGAAATACAGAGATCAAGTTTGTCTGGCTCTGTGGTCGTAAGCAATTTCTATGGGTAAAGCAAGTATGATGACAAATTGCAAAAGATATGCTGGATGCGCTGAGCCATGTGAATTTCTTGAATACACATCGTGACCAGAGCGAGGTCGTGTAGAGGAAAGAAGATAAATGATTGAAAGCAAGGGTGCAGAAAGCACAGTCTAGGACAGTGATCTCCAAAGTGGTCGATATTGACCTCTGGGGGTCGATGGGATTATTCAAGGGGTTGATAAATGCACATCTACTTAATTATTATATTATTTATTTATTTTCTTGTACATGCCAAGAGGCCGATGAAGAGTCAAGGATTCCATGAAGGGGTCGATGGTCTAAAAAGTTTGGGGACTCTTGGTCTACAAGAAAATTGGGGGCAGTATTAACAGATCTAGTCAAGCAAAGCTGGGAAGCGAGTTTAATAGCAAATGAAAACATTGTGAACCGTCGCTAAGTGCAGCGTCAAACTGACACAATGATGGGAGTTATAGTCTGGGGTTGATAAGACCGGGAAACAACTCACACAGGCACAAATACTAGGATGCATGTATGTGTGTAATTGACAAATTAGTTGGCAAGTGGCAAAGGAAGAGAGAGAGAGGGAGAGAGAAGGGGGAGGGAGTGAGAAGGGGGGAAGGGGAGGGAAAAAGAGGAAGAAAATGAAGTTAACTTTAAAAGTTGCTGACAAAAGTTACCTGTCTTTCTACAGGTAATTCGAAATTGTAGTTGCCCTAAAGTTGAACTAGGTCAATAATAATGTAGCTGAATGAGCTTTCTAAATTGAACTATGTCTCACCTAAGTTAGTGGCGAATTTGACAGGTAACATTAATAAATTCTGAGCGCAGATTCCGAGAACAATGGACAGAAGTACGAAGACTAAGCTTTCGACACTTATGAGATCAGTACCTGCAGTCGGCTTCGCCGTGTGAGGTTGTAACAGCCAATATTATAAGCCGTTACTTGGAAAATAAATCATCTGAAGATTTGTTTTTGAACGGTAAAGGCCAGTAGTGTTTTTCGAAAACGCTGAGAGAAGAAAGTTGGTGAAAAACATTTTGCCACAAACTCTATGTGCCACATACCTCAGGCTTTTCTATTAGAGTCCTCCATCTTTTGGCTTTGTAGAGTCCAACATGTCCTGGTAGGTTAAATGTGCACCTAGCAACTAATCTGATATATGGAAGTCCTCACGCCCCCCCCACACACACACGTACACACACGCACGCACACACATACACACACACACATATCACGTAACTGGATGGACGTTGGCTCAACTGAATTGATCCAATCTTTTGACGGGTGTTGCTTTTCGTCCAGCAGGGTGTCCAACAAAACACCCTACTCACCAAGCAGGCTTGGTAGAGTTGTCGGTTAGCCACTGAGGTTCAACCATTCAACCTTTTGAACTTTTCTAAACTTATTTGTACTTTGTACTTTTTCCTATTGTCGTTTCTCTCAACCCGCACTTGTTACCTTGCCTCTCTCTCCTTACCTTTCTTTTTCCCTTTTGCCTTCTCTTCTCCCTTTCTTCCTCTTTCTCTTGTTTTCTTCCTTCTTTCTCCTTCTTTCTCTCCTTGTTTTTATATTTTCTTCTCCTCCCACCTTTTGTGTTTTTCTCCTCACGCCTTTTGCATCTTTTCTCCCCACACCTTTTGAATTTTTCCTCCTCACGTCTTTATTTGCCTTTCTCTCTCCTCCTTTTCTTCTTTTTTCTCCTTTCTTTCTCTTTTCTTCTCGTTTTTCAATCATGTCCGATTATAAACCTTTCCTCCTCCACCTTCACCACCGCCTAAAAAGTCACCTTTCCACACTTCCTTTTCGCTGCTTTCAACCTTCTATTAATCTTTCGCTACTAATTTTTAAAAAACACGCTTCTCCAGCCACCTTTTCTTTCTCAGTTGCTGCCTTCATCACCGCCTCATCCCTAAAGGTTTCCGCCTCCATTTCCACTCCACTCTCCACTCTCCACTCTCCACTCTCCACTCTGCTTCAACCATCCTACCCATACTCCGTACTACATCCTACCGCCTTATGCGCGCCACCATTCGTTCTAATCTCTCCAAAGTACGCACCATCGACCGCCTTATCCCTCTTGCATTTTCCATCTTCTCCTCTCTGTCGCCCTCCCATGCTAATACTACGTTACATAATTCATTTAAATCATCTCTTTCATCAATTTCTCGCTC
>NC_068985.1:55798619-55799377 GCF_001194135.2 Octopus bimaculoides | reverse complement strand
ACCACCGCCCCTCCCAACCCCCACTCACATACTCCTCATCCCCTCACTCCCAGCCTTCCACCCCAACCACACCCTACTTCTGTCCCATCCACCCCTTCTCCACTTCAGTCTATTGTTACCATTCCTCCAGATCTTCCCGTCTCTGAAGCGGAGTGCTCCCTCCTCATTAGGGTTCTTTGCTTCATCCCCCTCACTCCATCCAGCAACGAATTTCGAACTCGTGTCGATATCTACAGCTTTGTGCGCCGCGTTAGGTTGTGTGCGCTTTTCTGCGACACTCCACCTGCATCTAATGGGGAGGACTGCTTCACCGACCTGGGCCGCCGACCATCCGTTGGACGCCAACTCCTGGCCAGTCGCCTTTTTCGACATTTCGGTCAGCATTCATCACTCCACTCTCACCACCTCCATTCACTACAACACACAGACTCATACTCATACCTCAATTCTTCCTCCTCCCACCCTAAACACACCAAGCTTTCCATCCCCTATTCCCAATTCCTCTGTCTACGCAGGCTCTGCAGTGACAACCATGACTTTGAGACTCAGTCTCAACTCATAGCTCGCCACTTCATCTTACGTGGATATCCCATCACCACTATCCACACCGCCCTTGCCAGAGCACGGTCTACGGAACGTGCATCTGCTCTCCCCCCGGCGACCTTTTTTTAATTTCTCTCCCTGTTTACTTCTGTGTTCATTTCTGTCGAAGATCGTAAACGCGAAACATAAAAGACTTTATATATATATATATATAT
>NC_068985.1:55797229-55798122 GCF_001194135.2 Octopus bimaculoides | reverse complement strand
ATATATATATATATATTTATATATATATATACATGTCAATTCCGTAGCAAAATACCATTTCATAACTCTCCGGCTAAGATTCGGTCAGGACGAATTGTAGTCGGTGAACCACGAAATGGCATTTTGCTTCTGTATTGAGATGTTTTGAAATGTTTAATTCTTACATATATTCTCCTGATGAAAACGGCTTTTTCGCAGCCTGATGTAATAATTCTATTCATCAAAAAAAAAAAAAAACAAAAAAAAAAACCCGCCTAAAGCTGGTGTAGTGAACCACAATCCATCTGCTGCTATGTGTTTATATTTATATATAACGACAAAGTTTAATGTCATGATGCATCGGATAATTGAATGATAAAAACAATATTAATTCATTTTTGAATTATGGTATATTATAGAAAATAACACTTCGTCTAATTGTTGTGTACACAAGTTATTTTTAGATCTTCAGCCCATTCTGTAGATAATTAGTTTCATCAAGAGTGAGAGAGTAAAAAAACATTAAGGTAAGCAGAAAGTATAACGCTGTTTCTCCTTCAGTACTGGACAGAAAGAAGAAAGAAGAAAGATGGACGTGTACTTTTGATAGGCGCCGAGTCACCAAAGAGGAGTTAATTTGCTGTTGTGGTTTTATATTCTTCTTACTATACTAAGTTAAGCAAAAACAAAGAATTCTTCTCCTATATCAGGTTTGGTACATGAATAACTCTAAAAGGTCTAAGTGGTCAGCTTATTCTCATTAACCTCTTAGTGCAACAGGCGAAAACGATAGACCTAGCAACTAGGAACATGTATCAAATTGTAAATTAGATCTCAAATCTTAGCTTAGAATGTTGCTAGTTGTCTGCTCTCGCTCTCTCTCTCTCTCTCTCTCTCTCTATATATATATATAT